>NC_057799.1:573459929-573759929 GCF_018294505.1 Triticum aestivum
TCGATCGGCCTCAGTTAGCAGCAGTAGCGAAGGAATCACTCAATCGGGTTCAGTTAACAGCCATCGATCGATCGCTCGGGTTCAGTAACGCGTAGCCTGCAGTGCAATCGCTTGGGTTCAGTTAGAGCCCAACGCCTCGCTCGGGTTCAGTTAGAGCCAACGCCTCGCACACACGCGCGTACGTGTACGAGAGAAACACACATCGCTCGGCCCCCGACCTCCCACCGTAATTGGGAACTCCCCGAAATTTTCCTCCCCCTCGCTTCTACCACGGTTTTTTCCGTCATGGACGGCCCAAAGAATGTCATGCAGCTGCGTCTCCGGCCCGCCCAGGACGAAAAGCCCATTTTCTGTCATGATTTTTTGTCATAGAAGTAGGAGCCCACCACATCTATGATGATACCGGGTTTTGTCACAGTTATCGTCATAGAAGTGTCATATGTATGACAGAAAAAAATTTCGTTCGGCTCAAAATGTCACGGATGTGTCTTTTTTTGTAGTGCAGAGATATCCGCATTACCAGAGGCTTGTTTGTGGAATTTACATGACGACGAAGAAGGTTGCACACTATTTCTCATATCATTCCATTACAGTTGTCAGTGACGCACCATTGTCTGAAATTCTGAACAACAGAGATGCAACTGGTCGAGTGGCAAAATGGGCGATTGAACTCCTTCCATTGGATATCAAGTTTGAGGCAAAGAAAGCTCTCATGTCCCAAGCAATAGAAGATTTCCTCGCCGAGTGGGTTGAGCAGCAACTGCCGACTCAGATTCACTCGGAGCATTGGACCATGTTCTTTGATGGATCCAAGATGCTGAATGGTTCTGTTGCTAAGGTGGTATTGGTATCCCCCCGAGGCGACAGGCTCAACTATGTTCTCCAGATTCATTTTGATTCCTCCAACAATGAAGCTGAATATGAAGCACTTCTGTACGGGTTGTGTATGGCCCTTTCACTCGGCGTTCGTCGCCTCATGGTCTACGGCGACTCAGATTTGGTGGTTAATCAAGTAATGAAAGAGTGGGACGTCAGGAGCCCAGCTATGACTGGCTATTGTAATGCAGTGAGAAAGTTAGAAAAGAAGTTTGAGGGGTTAGAGCTTGATCATATACGCCGACTTAAAAATCAAGCAGCTGATGATTTAGCAAAAATAGGTTCCAAAAGGGAGCCCATTCCCAGCAATGTGTTTTTGGAGCATATTCACACGCCTTCAGTTCAGGAAGATCCTTTCACTAAAGAGCCCCCGCAGCCTAAGAGTGTCGCTGATCCGACTGAGGTCGAAATCCCAGCCGTGGTCGATTTGGTCATGGAGGTTTTGGTCGTCATTCCCGACTGGACAGTGCCGTACATTGCATATATTCTCAGGAAGGAACTCCCAGAGGATGAAGAAGAGGCCCGACAGATCGTCCGTCGATACAAAACCTTTACTGTGATAGGAGGACAGTTGTTCAGAGAGAGTGTCACTGGGGTCAGCCAGAAATGCATCACGCCAGAAGAAGGCCGAATGATCCTCAATGATATCCACTCGGGGTCCTGTGGCCACCATGCGTCCTCTCGAACCATCGTGGCCAAAGCATACCGAGCCGGATATTACTGGCCACATGCCAATGAGACGGCGAAAGAAATATTTGACAAATGTGAAGGCTGTCAGTTCTACTCCAACATGTCCCACAAACCTGCTTCAGCTTTGAAGACCATTCCACTCATCTGGCCATTTGCTGTTTGGGGATTAGATATGGTCGGGCCCTTGAGGACTGACAGAAGTGGCTTCACCCATGTGCTCGTAGCAGTCGACAAGTTCACCAAATGGATTGAGGCTAAACCCATCAAGAACCTCGAAGCAAGTACTGCTGTCAGCTTCATCAGAGAGTTAACATTCAGATATGGAGTCCCACACAACATTATCACGGATAATGGGTCAAACTTCGATTCAGATGAGTTCAGAGCTTTTTGTGCTTCCCAAGGCACTCGGGTCGAATATGCTTCAGTCGCCCACCCACAGTCGAATGGGCAAGCAGAAAGAGCAAACAGTTTGATCCTCAAAGGGCTGAAACCCCGACTAATGCGTGATCTCAAGCATGCTGCAGGCGCTTGGGTTGATGAACTACCGTCAGTACTTTGGGGATTGAGAACAACTCCAAATCGGTCAACTGGTCGAACTCCGTTCTTCCTTGTCTACGAGGCTGAGGCTGTGCTCCCGAGTGACTTGCTTCACAATGCACCCCGAGTAGAACTTTTCTCAGAAGTTGAAGCAGAGCAAGCACGACAAGATGCTGTTGATCTTCTGGAAGAGGAAAGAGAGATGGACTTGATCAGGTTGACCGTCTATCAGCAAGACCTCCGTCGATTCCATGCTAGAAATGTGAAAGGTCGGGCATTCCAAGAGGGAGACCTGGTTCTCCGAGTGGATCAGCAACGGCCGCACAAGCTTGCTCAAGCGTGGGAAGGTCCCTTCATCATCACCAAGGTGCTCCACAATGGAGCGTATCACCTCTACAACATCGAGCACAATAAGGACGAGCCAGGCGCTTGGAATGCAGAGTTGCTCCGTCGTTTTTATACTTAAGCACTCAGTCTGTTGAGATGTAATAAGAAATACCTTTTAGTTTGTTTATCAAAGACAGAGTTTTATAGTCTTCTAAAATGATTGTCGTTGCTTATACATGTGTTTGAAATCCCCCAGTGGGTGGCTTAGCTGCGAATCCGTTTCGCCTAAGTTTGAAAAAAACCTACCGAGTGGTGAGCAAGCCTCTCACTCGGGGGCTTAACTGCGAATCAGTTTCGCCTAAGTTTGAAAAATCCTACCGAGTGGTGAGCAAGCCTCTCACTCAGGGGCTTAGCTACAAATCCGTTTCGCCTATGTTTGAAAAATCCTACCGAGTGGTGAGCAAGCCTCTCACTCGGGGGCTTGGCTGCGAATCCGTTCCGCCTAAGTTTGAAAAATCCTACCGAGTGGTGAGCAAGCCTCTCACTAGGGGGCTTAGCTGCAGTCCAGTACTCGCCTAAGTTTGAAAAATCCCACCGAGTGAAGAGCAACCCTCTCACTCGGGGGCTTAGCTGCAGTCCAGTACTCGCCTAAGTTTGAAAAATCCCACCGAGTGAAGAGCAACCCTCTCACTCGGGGGCTTAGCTGCGAATCCGTTTCGCCTAGGTTTGAAAAATCCTACCAAGTGGTGAGCAACCCTCTCACTCGAGGGCTTAGCTGCGGTCCAGTACTCGCCTAAGTTTGAAAAATCCCACCGAGTGAAGAACAACCCTCTCACTCGGGGGCTTAGCTGCAGTCCAGTACTCGCCTAAGTTTGAAAAATCCCACCGAGTGAAGAGCAACCCTCTCATTCGGGGGCTTAGATGCGGTCCAGTACTCGCCTATGTTAGAAAAATCCCACCGAGTGAAGAGCAACCCTCTCTCTCGTGGGCTTAGCTGCAGTCCAGTACTCGCCTAAGGATAAAATACGTTCCAAGTGAAGAACGATCTTCTCGCTCGGGGACTTGACTACATGCTCCATCCTTATCCGTAAGGATGACGAGGTGCAGGTCAACTGCGACCTTCTCCTCAGAGCTGCGCCACAAGTACAATGTGCGCTCCATCCTTATCCGCAAGGACGACGAGGTGCAGGTCGACTGCGACCTTCTCCTCAGAGCTGCACCACCAGTACAACATGCGCTCCATCCTTATCCGCAAGGACGACGAGGTGCAGGTCGACTGTGACTTTCTCCTCAGAGCTGCACCACAACTACAACGTGCGCTCCATCCTTATCCGCGAGGACGAAGAGGTGCAGGTCGACTGCGACCTGCTCCTCAGAGCTGCGCCACAAGTACAACGTGCGCTCCATGTTTATCCGCAAGGACGATGAGGTGCAGGTCGACTGTGACTTTCTCTTCAGAGCCGCGCCACAAGTACAACGTGCGATCCATCCTTATCCGCAAGGACGACGAGGTGCAGGTCAACTGCGACCTTTTCCTTAGAGCTGCGCCATAAAGACAATGTGCGCTCCATCCTGAATCGCGAAGACGACGAGGTGCAGGTCGACTGACACCTTCTCCTCAGAGCTGCATCACAAATACAAAGACTATTCTGAGTGAAGAAACAAGTACCACTCGAAGACAAACACAAGCATATTCAGAGATAAACCAAGTTCAGATAAATCCTAAGGTTCCAGACCACGGATTAAAGTACTCGGGCATCAGGCCCGAAGGAGTTTAACAATTACAAAATCACTCGGCATTCTGAGGCAAATTTAAGGCAAGGCGTAAAGTTTGTTCACTCCACAGGAGGAGGGCTAGCAAGCTCGACGAACTCGACCAGGTCGATTCCGTCAGCAATCTGAGTGGCAGAAGCAATGAAGGTTTCCATGAAAGATTGGTAGTCGAGCTTTTTGGTATTGGCAACCTTGATCGCTGCTAGCTTCTCTTCTCGCGCTTCCTTGCAGTGGACAGGGACCAGAGATAGAGCCACGTCAGCACCGCATCAAGCAGAAGACTTCTTCCATTCCTGCACTCGACCAGGGACCTCATTGAGTCGAGTCATTAGAGACTCGAGGTCATTTTGGAGTGTCGCCCCTGGCCAGAGCGTTGTGTCGATTCGAGACACCGCAACTTTCAGTCGAGCGAGGTAGACGACGACGCCAGCGACACGAGATTCCAGTCGGAGCACGTTCATAGCGGCTTTGTCCTTAACAGGAGAGATGATGGGGTCCAAGCTTGTCTCAATGCGCCCAGTTTCTTCCTTGAAGTTTTGACAGAATTCTATGCACGCAACAAATCTATGAGTCAATAGTTATGCAATGAATCAACAGCGTAAAGTCAGTCGAATAAAAAAAGGGGGGTACCTTCAAGCATGACGAATAGCTTCTTGGCAAGCCCTCCCAGATAATTCTCCAGATCATTTCTCTTGCGAGCGATGCCTTCCATTTTTTCGGTCAGATTCTTCTTGTCCTTCTTTAGACGAGTCGCCTCCTTGTTGGCTTCATCAAGGGCAGTCTTCAGCTTGGCATTCTCTTCCTCCAGTTTACCGACTGAAGCCAGCTTCTGGTCGGCAAGTGCAGTTTTCTCTTCTGCCGCTTTCTGCGCGGCTGCACGGTCTAGATCATTCTTCTCCAGAGCCTGGTTCATTGTTTCTGAAAAGAAATAATGTTTGGTTCAAAAGAAGGAAATGACACTCGGTTCAGGGAAGAATCAGTCGGCAAATATTTCATACCAGCGGCTTCATCGTTAGCCTTTTGCAGGTTTGTCTTGGCTAACTCCAGATCAAGATTGATTGGATCTATTTCTTCTCCAAGTCAGCAGAGCGGGTTCCGAGTTCACAAGATCTCTGCAAATAATGGATAATCAGTTGACAAGAACAAAGGTTGATTGTTTCCGAACAATTAATATGACAAATACAGTTCTAAGACTACTACTGAATCAAAACATTCAACAGTAGTCTCGGGGACTACACCTAGTGGGTGCACTCATCGTGCCCCAACTGGTCCGACTTTCCAATCGACTTGGTCCATCCAGTCGAAAAAAAGAAATAGAAAGACAACAGCTACTCTTAGACCGCAACCAACTACCAGCAGTTGACTACGGTCTCGGGGACTACACCCAGTGGGTGCACTCAGCGTGCCCCCACTGGATCAGATCCCACTCGACATGGTCCGCCCCGAACGACTGGAAGGACGATCAAAAAAGTTCTGTTCAAAAGACCACTACCGAGTCAAAACACTCGACACTGGCCTCGGGGACTACACCTAGTGGGTGCACTCAGCGTGCCCCCACTAGTTAAAAGACACACTTGACGCTACCTAGTCGACTCAAGTGGAAAAACTACTCCGGAAAAGTTCACAACAACACCCAATGGGTGTGCAGATAGCATATCCTAACAGAACAAGCATCAAGGTGAAGAAACAGTCGGGAAGAAACTGACCTGGACGTTGGTCTGAAGAGCAGAACTGGCATCATAGGCAGCTTGACTAGCCTCACGCACCACCTTCATTTGCTCCATCATCAGGCCCGCTTGGCGAATGGCTTCTCTAGCTGTAGGAGCTGGGTCCTCCCTGACATGGTAGGTGGCAAATATCGGAGATGGCGAGTCAGTCGCGGCAACTTGAGGGTCCGAAGCATGGAGCTGCAACGCCGAGCCAGAAGCCTGCGCAGTTGACGCTGAAGGACGTCTAGTCGACGCAAGATCAGCGAACGTAACAGACGCCCGGTGAGGGTCTCCGGATCGCTGGGTCGATGGTTCTGGTGCTGATGTCATTTGCGATTTCTTGCCGGCTGGATCCTTCCTGCCTGAAGTCCTGCTCCTTCGTTCCAAAGGCTACTCGTCATCGTCATTAGGGAGATCGATAACGTTCGGTGGTGCTGAATGAAAAAACAGTTCAGTCGACCGCAGTTCAATCGACAAAATAAAGACAAGATTGCAAGGGTCATACCTGGGTTAGAAGTGACCGCGGCTTCCATATCCTCGTCATCATTTCTGTAAGCACAAGTCCCAGAGGTAGCAGCACTGCTGGTTTCAGGATTCATTCGGTTAAATCGGGAAGAGAGTCGACATCACAGGTTCTTGAGCAAAAAATGAGGACAAGATACTTAGGCAGAAGCAACGGGGACATCGATTTTGATCTTGGGCAGGGTCTTCCGAGACTTCGATGCTACAACTTTGGGCTGCTTTGAAGCCTTCTCAGTCGGCACAGGGGATGAGGTCCGAGTGCGCTTGGAAGTCTGTCTAGTCGGCTTAGCCACTTTGCCACGGATACTTGCTGGGTCGTGCTTATGCTTGGATCGCCTTTCGCCGCGAGGTGGTGACTCAACCTCTTCGTCACTGCTCGAGTCCTTGCTTTCCTCCTCCTCTTCTCCTCCGTCAGACTGCCAATCCATGCTTTCGGCTCCGCTTTCTTCTCCTTCCTGGTACTGCTCTTGCTCTCCGTTCGGCATTGAGTATGTCTCTGTATAGATCTGCGAATCAAAAGAAGTGAACAAAGGATGGTCGATTCAGTAAGCAACTACAAGTCAGAATGAAAAGCACTCGGAAATAAAGAACAAACCTAGTCTGGTTGGTTGTTGGTGTCGAATGGTAAAACACTTCAAGACCCCCTGGGGTTATCCTTGTTTCCTGTGATGCCATGCACCCACTGCGCCACTGTCTTCTCATCAATGTCCTCCGGATGGATCCGAGTGGAATCTTCAATTCCCGAGTACATCCACATCGAGTGAGCACGAGCCTGGAGAGGCTGGATACATCGACTGAGAAATACCTCGAGTAGATCCATCCCAGTCACACCCTCACGGATCCGTTGGACTACTCGCTCCATCAGCATGTTCACCTCCACCTTTTCTGCTGGGGTCACCTTCAAGGAAGTTGGCTTCTGGACTCTTTCCAAGGACAAGGGAGGAAGACCAGTCGGATGGCCAGGGGTCGACTTGTCTTTGCAGTAAAACCAAGTCGACTGCCACCCTCTAACCGAGTCAGGGAGAGTCATCACGGGATACATAAACCCCCACACATTTGGACCACCTAGGTTTTCTCTTCACTCGGACTAGCTTTTTTCACAGTCTGCAAGCGACATGTGAAGATGTGCTTAAACAGCCCCCAGTGCGGTCGACAGCCCAAGAAATTCTCACACAAGGAGACAAAGGCAGCGAGGTACGTGATTGTGTTGGGAGAGAAATGTTGGAGTTGAGCCCCGAAGAAGTTCAGAAAAGCACAGAAAAAGGGGTGCGGGGGCAAAGAAAAACCACGGTCGACGGGAGTGGCGAGTAAGACGCACTCACCCTCCTGAGGCTGTGGCTCAGTTTCTTCCCCCAGGAGCCTCCAGGAATCGTGCTCAATCAGCCTGCTCTCAGCCAGATCTCGCAAGTCATCCAGCTCGATCGTGGACTAGATCCAGTCGCCCTGGACCCAGCCGCGTGGCAGGGCGGATCTTGACGATGACCCACTCCTGCTGGTCTTCTTCCCCTTCCCCTTCGCCGCCCCCTTCTTCACGCGCTCCAGCGCTGCCGTCTTGTCCCTCGCCATCGCAACAAGAGGTGCATGGGCTGGAGGCGGCATCGAGAGCGGAAGCGGCAGCAGTGGAGAAGTAGAGGAGGAAGAAGGAGAGATTGGGGCGCACTCTGCAAAATTCCCCAACCCAGCGCCTTATATGGAATCATTTCCGAGTGACTGACTGCTGGGCCCGGACAATCCTGTCAAATCCCGCAACTGTCGCTCGCTCGGTACGTGGCGAAAAAGGTGGTGCGGAGATCGAGGCGTTCGCGCTTAGTCCATTCCGTTTACTGCGGCTCGCTCCGTCCCGCGCGCTTCTCCAAAATTCGAATCCCGTAAGATCCGAAAATGGCAGAGCAAGCAATCAAACCAAAGATTTTATACCGTATCAACACTCGAAGCATATCAGCAAAGTTCACTCGACTATTTTAGAATGGATCAAGGTGACTAAAAATGTAGTCGAAGTTGTCACAAGGTTCATCAGTCTAAGGAAAGCGCTTCCGCAGCGTGTAACTGAATCGAAACCAACTACAACTCCTTTTTCCACTCAAACCCTGAACCATTTGGGGGCTAATGATGATGACATGTACCTAGGGTAGGGTCATAGGGGTGTCCTAAACACCCTCCCGAAGGACATTTACTTAAAGTTAGAAGCATTCAAGGGATAACATCATCCACTCGACCAGAGGCATTTCACTCGGAAGAGAATATTCACTCGACCGTAACAAGAATCACTCGACGACCAGAAGATCTAAAGTCACTATGTACACCAACGGTCAGGCGTTTACTCTATAGACTTAATGGTCATTCATGTACCTTTATTGCTGGCGTTATCAGTAATGTCCTATCTTTATGTACCTTAAACCCTGTGTAACTAAGGACCGGAGGGGTCTGGCGAACTCTATATAAGCCACCCCCTCCTCGGGGACAAGGGTTGGCACTTCCTGTAACAACACACTCATATTCCAATCAACCAAGCACCCGAGCACCGAGACGTAGGGCTATTACTTCCACCGTGAAGGGCCTGAACTCGTAAACCTTGTGTGTACAATCTCACCATAGCTGGGATCTTGCCTCTACATACCTACCCCCATTCTACTGTCAGTCTTAGAACCACGACATCAGGCACGATCACATTCTCTTCAAGAATGACTGGATCACTGGCAGGGGTGTGGCTTCTCTTTCTTCTCCTTTCTCTTCTTCTTTCTCTTCCTCGGCAGATGCAGCTGGAATGTCTTTAGCAATCTTGGCTTCAGACTCAGATGCAGACATAGAAGGAGTTGCTTCAGGAAACACTTGACGTGCTACTAAGCTAGTGTGTTGCGCTTCTTCTTCTAGAATTCTCGACATGGAGACCTGTGGCTTGAGGCCTTTGCGAAGCCTGTGAAATGCTGGCGACGCCTTTGGAGAGGAGTTGCCTGCTCCATGTAGTTGTCATCATCAAGCGCCGAAGAGGTGACTTGAGTAGGTGGAGTACATGTTGTTTCATCTTGTACTGGGGTGTCTTGTTGTTGGCGCTCAGCCCATGAGTCATCTCGAGCGATTGGCATCAATGGACAACCAATGCTAATAAGTTCACTACTCGTGGGATCAGGCCATGATACCGACTGGGGCTCGAGCTGAGGAAGGACTTCATCATCATGCACATTGTCTTCACGACCAATGTCTTCAGCTGTGCTGGGGTCAACAGCTGGAACTTCTTCACTTTCTGGAGCCTCTGTGGAAGTAGGCTCATGAATCACAAGGCGACCTTCTTGGTTGGCTGAAGCAGGGAGAGCAACTGAGATGGGTTCAACTATGAGGGTCTCTGGAGCAGCAGCACGCTCTTTCTTTGAAGACTTTGAATCCTTTGTCTTCAATTTCTTCTTAGAAGGAGCATAATCAGATGTATCTTTGAGCTTCCTCTTTATGGCTTCGGCTTCGGCTTGCTGTGTCTTCTTCATTTCAGAAGCTGCTGAGGGGACCTTTGGCTTTGAGCTAGTCATGCTGGCAGGGAAGACTATGCTTGGTTGTTCTTGCCGTTGAGCTTCAGGTTGGGCTGCAGCAGACTTCTTCTTTTGCTTGGCAGCCATCCTGGGGTCGATGCCAGGACGCCCTAGAGGCTTTCTCTTCTCAGCTTCATTGTACAGTTGAACACATTTCTGCGCATAGTACTTCATGCGCTCGCGTGAGCCTTTGGCTTCTTCACGCTTCTTGGTGAACTCGGCCTTGAGGTCTGTCGGTGTACAAAAGAAGGGGCGCACCTTTGTACCCCTTTACCTGTGCACAGACAGTCGGAGCCGCGCCCACGGCGCACCAAGCAGAACAGGGGAGGTGAACCGAGGTAAAACTGAAGCCCAACACAATCAAGACAACGCCAAGGTCAAGGACGCAAAGAAGCAGAGGGGCGGAGCAGTTTCCCCCGGCAAGACCCTTGCCGGGGCAGCACGCCCAAACACCAATAGAGCGAGCCGCCCTTGAGCCCGCGGTCTCCATCACAATCAACCACATTGGGCCAGTGCTCGGGAGGCACCTCTGTGGTGGCATGCAGACCTTTGTGAAGACAAGGAATACTCTAGATCAGATGAGGATTAGACGGCAGCGATCCTCGGCAAGATCCTTGCCGCGGGGAACCGCAAGACCCCCGGCAAGATCCTTGCCGGGGACAATAGCGCGCCACGGCAAGATCCTTGCCGGGCCACCCGGCAAGGCCCCCGCCAAGGGCACCAGTGGGGCCACCTCCGGGTCGGCACCATCCAAGTCTCTCGCCATTCGCATGCAGCTGCCAGCCCAACCAGCTGGGCAGACACCTGCGTGGCAACATGCAGCTCCCAGGCCAACTCAGCAGGCGCCTGCGTGGCGGCATGCAGATCTTCATGAAGACCCCACCACCGCGCCACCTCAGCTGCCTGCCTGCCTACATGGCACCGCATGCACCGCCGGCCTGTGCACGTGTCAAAGCGAGGAGGAGCGGCGACAGACGGGACGGACTTCGTTCCCGTCCCAATAAAGCAAGGGGACACCTCAGCGGCGCATTAAATGCGCTTTGTCCTGTAATGCGAGCGATAAGCTCGTAGCACTGTACGCCTTTCCACCTCCTGTATGCCACTGTGGCAGCCCCTTTCGACTATAAAAGGAGGCCCATGGCGTACATGAGAAGGATTCGGCTCTTTCGTACCACTCAGCTACCGTAGCTAGTTCAAGAGCTCAAGAACACTCAATACATCCACCAAAGCAGGACTAGGGTTTTACGCATCCTCGCGGCCTGAACATGGGTAAACGATCCTTGTGCTGACTACTGATCCTGCTCTTCTTGCAACCCTGCGCCCCGGCAACCGTAGTAGGGATTCTTGTGATCCCATAGGTGTCGTTCCACACCGACATCTTTGGCGCACCAGGTAGGGGGGCGCAATTGTGAGAATCTAGTCTAGCAGTTAGCCTAGCATGTTCTGCGTCGCCGTGGCTTCTGAAGAAGAAGATGGCCAGGAGAAAACGGCGCCGCCCGCAAGCACGAAGGACGCCAGCGCGGCAATAGAAAAGCTAAGTTGTTCAAAGCCTTGAGCTATTCCCTTTTTTATATAAAGTTATCGTCCTCAGGGATCTTTCCTATGTATGAAAAACCTGCATGCAAAGGGGCCCTCCTGCAGTTGGCAATGCCTTTGTTCTGTTTCGAGTCTGCTCAATAGCTTAAGCGGCCGCGTCGAGAGTGGCGGGGTAGCCTTCCGCCCCTGGCAACACTCTCGATTCTGACTCGAGTCAATCTCGACAGTTCGGGCGGCCGCGCTAAGGGCAGTAATGTGGTTCGCCCGGCAGCACGCACACCCGGCAGGCCAATGGGGATCCGTCCCCAAGACGCCGCCTTGGGTTTACGCGCCGACAAACGTAACCAGTTAACGTAGGGTGGACATACAAAGGGAAATCGAACAGGAAAATAACATGCATAACATCAGAAGTACTGCAGAGTTATATTACATTAATTGCCGTCGCGGTTCTAACTAAAGATAGAAATTGTCTTGGCCATGAACCTGCAGCGGCGATAAAAGACGGGGAGCCTAATCCCGGTGCTGGCCCTCCACCCTCTGAATTCCGCCGACACCGCTGATGATGGGCTTGATGCGCTCCCTGAGTGGTGCGAGGTCAGTACCCTCCAACAAGCTCTCCAGCGCGGCGTCGAAGTCGAGGTCGGCGTACCAGTACGCCACCTTGGTGAGAACCTTGGTCATGGCGCCCTGGCAAAGCCTCCGGGCCTCGTTGGCCAGCGAGGCCACCCGGTTGGCGCGAATCCGCTCCAAAGCACCGACGACCTTCTCAAAGAACAGGGCCAGGCTGCAGTTGGCGCTCACATTCCGCTCCGGGGCGTACCTCACGTCCTGCATCCCCATGATGGCCAGCTACGCGGCGGCCTAGTTGGCGACGGTGGCGAGGCGATCGAGGCAGCGGTTCTCACCCTCCACGTGATCCATGAAGTTGAGGCCTCGTTCTCGAGACAGCTGCTTCTCGGCCTCCAGGTTTTTGGTCAGGGTCCCCTCCCGGGCCCTGGCCTCCAACAACATCTTCTCGAGACCCTCCAGCTTCAGCTTGAGGTCTTTGATGGAGTTGTTGGCCTCAGAGAGCTCCCCGGCCTTTCTGACGGCCGCGCCCTGCGCCTCCGTCAGGGAGCTGTTAAGCGTGTCTTTCTCCCGGGACAGCGTCAGGGCCTGCTCCTTCAGCCCGTCGTGCTCCACCTCCAGGTCCTTCACCTTGCCGGCGTGAACCTGGGCCTGGGCATCGAGCGCCTCGTTGCGCCTCTGCTCCAGCTCACTAGTCTGCTGCAAGACAAGTTTCCCCACCTCTTCGTCCTTGCCTCGGAGCGTGGCGGCAAGCTTCCCCTCGCGCGCAGCAAGGTCCTCCTCTTGGGAGTTAAGTGCGGCCTCGTCCTGGGTCCGGGCGGCTTCGGCGGCGGTGGCCAAGTTCTTCGCCGTCTCTTGGGCCTTCTCGATGTTGGCCAGCTTCATGGTGAGCTCCACATCATGCTTGGCCAGCTCGCCCTAGGCGGTCCTCAGCTCCTCGTGAGCCTGGCGAAACCAGTCTTGCGTCTCGGCGACACGCTTCTGGAGGTCCGCCTCCGCCTTCTCCGCCACCGCCATCCTAGACTTAGACTTGTCCAGGTGGGCGCGGTGGAGCGCCTGGAGCTTCCGGAAGCTGGCCCCCATGGCGTGGAGGAGCCGCTCTTCCTGGGAGCCGTCGCCACCGGCGCTCGGCTCGAAACGATCTCAAGCCCGGCGGCGGCAAGCACCTCATCTTCAAACACCTCCCCCTCGACGGGAGCCCTGGTGCTCGACACGCCTGGAAGATGGACGAAGAGATTGTCGCCCACCTTCAGGTACTTGCCGGAGCCAGAGGCGGCAGAGGAGGAAGGCTGGTCATCGACGACCTCCTCCTCGGCAGCAGCCCCGTCGGTCTCTCCGGCAGGCTCCTTGCCGACCTCCTCGGCAGTAGCCTTGTCGGGCTCCCCGGCAGGACCTTCGGCGGCGTCCTCCGCAGCACCTTTGGCGTTTTCCTTGGCGGCGATCTTATTGGCCTCCGCTGCGGCATCCTTGGCCACGTCCTCAATGATGGTGTCCAGGTCGTCCCGATCCGCCGAGAGAGGATCTGGGTATCAAGAAGAGGGTGGGGTAGAGCCAAGATCAAAGATTCAAAAAGAACAGAGAAAGGGGGGACAAAAGGCCAGAGACTTACCAGTGCTAGGCTGAGAGGCAGAAGTCCCCTCCCCGCCAACATCTGGCGCCGAGGCGAAGCCACCAGCGCCCAAGTTCTCCTCCTCCTCCGTGTGCGTGGGCTCGGCGTTTCGCGCCCTTGCTGGGGTCGCCCCTCGGGGCGGCGTGGTCGATGGGGGCGGTGTATTGGGAGTAGCCCTCTGAGGCTCCTCCTGCTGCTGCTCTCCTCCTGCATACCTGTCAAGGTCAGCACCAAAGTGTCGAACCCCTGACACATGTCGACGAGGGGAGAGTAATGAACTTACGCTCGGGGCTGTGCCGGGGGCTGCTGTCCGGGCTGCTCAACACCACAAGTGGCCCCCTCGAAGTACCAGTCGGGGGCTGGCCACCCGCCGAGACCTTGGCTCTCTTCACTCTCTGGGCCAGCGTCTCCACGTCCCTGCAAAGACGAAGACAAGTCAAGACAAGTGACACAGATTGAGGAGGCAGAGATGACGGGGAAGAGCCAGATACTCACTCGTCGTCCACCTCCTCCTCTGTTGTTTTCCTCTTCCTCCTCGGGCTGATGGATCCGAAGTCGAAGGTGACCCCCGCGTCGGCGTCCGCCGGAGGAGGGGAGGAAGGCGGGATCTGGGTGCGCTTGGGTGAAGAGGAGGCAGATGCTCTCTTCTTCGCCGCCGTGGCCTTCACCACTTTCTTCCCTGCCGCGGCCCTAGTCTGACGCGCGGACTCCTCTGGGGACTTCGGCCGCCGCACCACCTTGACGGACCGCACCGGCTCGCCAGAAGTGGCCCGCCGCAGGACTCGCCCTCTCCCCGTGGCCGGAGGGTCAACAGCCCCGGCCTCCTCCTCCGACGACTCGTCGGCCGCATTCTCAACCAGAGGAGCCTCGGTGCCGGCGTTGCTGGCCTCCCCAGCGGCCTCCACCCACCTGGTGAGCTCCTCCTCCTCCGCAGCCGCCGCGTCCTTGTCCTCCACACCACCGGCGCTGCCGGCCTCCTCGGCAAGCTTCGCTTCCATCGCCCTGGCGGCGATGTACTCCAGCTCTGCTTGGGTGGTGTCCTGGACGAGCAGCCGCCCAGCGTCGGCGTTGACGTATCCCTCGTGCAGGGTGTCGAAGAACTGCTGCACCTCGACGTCCTCTGGCTCGGCCCAGGTCGGGTCAGGGCCATGCGCGTTGCAGTCCGGCATCATGGCGATGATGTCGGTCCGGCACGAATTGTTGCACAGCGGGACCACTCCCGCCGGCAACTTGAACAAGGGCCCCTTGAAGACCTTGTCGGCCTTCGCGGAGGCCCTCACGACCCCTCCGGTCCACTCGAGCTCGTCGTCGCAGCCCACATCGAGCTAGAAGATTCGCTGGCAGAAATGGGCATGCCCCATCACTGTGAAATTGTGGTCGAGGCCGGGGCGAAGCCGCATGATGTCGGAGGGGTTCGTGAAAAGCCAGGCCGGCCTCCCCTTGTTATGCAATGGAGCGATCCGGCGGCGGATGATGTCCGCCCCGATCATCTCGAGGGTGAGCCCAGCCTCGGTGAGCCGAAGGATCCTGGTGGTGGCGATCATGAGCTTCTCGTCATCGGCGTCGACGTCGCTCGAATCGCTTCTGTGGACCAGCGGCGCCCGGCGAACTTCGCAGAACGCCGGCGGGTCCTCCTCTTTGATCCAGCACTACCGCCCCCACCATTCTTCCCACCTCTCCTTCATGGCACCATCCGGGTACGCTCCCTTGGACCTTGGGATCCAGGTGATGCAACCAGATATGGCGCCTCCCGTTTGGATTCAAGGGAAGAAGTAATGGCGGAAGAGTGCCGTGTTGGGGTGCACCCCGGCGAAACCTTCGCAGAGGTGTGCGAAAAGGGCCATGCACGCCACAACATTTGGGGTAAAATCCAAGAGGCAAAAGCCAAAGGTGTGCATGATGTCGCTAGAGAAATTGGAGAAGGGAGGACAAAGCCCGCAAGAAAAATAGTCGACGAAGAAAGGGTACCGATTCGGGGCAGCCTCGGTGCAGTTGGCGGGGATGACGCGCGTGGCTGGGTGCCCCAACTTCTCTCCCCCCGTCTTCACCCCCCACAGGGGCTTGAAGGCCTCCCGGAGCTCGAACACGTCAACTGTCGAGGGGAAGGAGGCGGACTGCGTCCGCTGCACCGCTAGCGCACTCTCCGGCGGCTCCGTCGCTCCGGCAACCTTGGCCACTCCCTTGCCCTTGGTGGATTTGGGTGCCATAGCGGCTGGGGGAGGGGGGCAAGAAATAGAGGACGGCAGGGACGCGATGGCGGCGAGCGAGAGCAAAGCTTAGGGGAGAAGAGAAGACGAGCAGAGGCTTCCGAGATTGGGATTGCGCGGAGGGTAAAGGAACAGTGCGCTCGCGGTTATCCCTTTTTATGGGGAAGGTGCGGGGCGCGCTGCCCATTTACTGCGATGTGACGCATGCATGCGGGAACCGCCCCACGCATGCCGCCCACGTCACGCGCACCCCACCACGTCGCGCGTGGGTCATGGGAAGCGCAGCCCGCGAAAAGTTTTACCGCGGTAAAAACCGTCCCGCCTGCCCGCGCACCGTTTTGGGCCTGGCCCAACAACGTGTCGCGCTTATGTGTGGCCCAGGCCTGGGGCTCCTGTCGGTTTACAAAAGAAGGGGCGCACCTTTGTACCCCTTTACCTGTGCACGGACAGTCGGAGCTGCGCCCACGGCCGCACCAAGCAGAACAAGGGAGGTGAACCGAGGTAAATCCGAAGCCCAAGACGATCAAGACAACGCCAAGGTCATGGACGCAAAGAAGCAGAGGGGCGGAGCAGTTTCCCCCGGCAAGACCCTTGCCCGGGACGGCCTCAGCAGCCCCGGCAAGACCCTTGCCCGGGACGGCCTCAGCAGCCCCGGCAAGACCCTTGCCGGGGCAGCATGCCCAAACACCAACAAAGCGAGCCGCCCTTGAGCCCGCGGTCTCCAACACCATCAACCACGTTGGGCCAGAGCTCGGGGGGCACCTCTGTGGTGGCATGCAGATCTTTGTGAGGACAAGGAATACTCAAGATCAGATGAGGATTAGACGGCAGCGATCCTCGTCAAGATCCTTGCCGAGGGGAACCATAAGACCCCCTGGCAAGATCCTTGCCGGGGACAAAAGCGCGCCACTGCAAGATCCTTGCCGGGCCACCCGGCAAGGGCCCCGCCAAGGACGCCAGCGGAGCCACCTCCGGGTGCGCACCAGCCAAGTCTCCACTGTCGTTCGCATGCAGCTGCCAGCCCAAACAGCTAGGTAGACACCTGCGTGGCAACATGCAGCTCCCAGGCCAACTCAGCAGCCGCCTGCGTGGCGGCATGCAGATCTTCATGAAGACCCCACCACCGCGCCACCTCAACTGCTTGCCTGCCTACATGGCAGCGCATGCACCGCCGGCCTAGGCGTGTGTCGAAGCGAGGAGGAGCGGCGACGGATGGGACGAACTTCGTTCCCGTCCCCAATAAAGCAAGGGGACACCTCAGTGGCGCATTAAATGCGCTTTGTCCTGTAATACGAGCGATAAGCTCGTAGCACTGTACGCCTTTCCACCTCCTGTATGCCACTGTGGCAGCCCCTTTCGACTATAAAAGGAGGCCCATGGCGTACTGGAGAAGGATTCGGCTCTTTCGAACCACTTAGCTACCGTAGCTAGTTCAAGAGCTCAAGAACACTCAATACATCCACCAAAGCAGGACTAGGGTTTTACGCATCCTCGCAGCCCGAACCTGGGTAAACGATCCTTGTGCTAACTACTGATCCTCCTCTTCTTGCAACCGTGCGACCCGGCCGCCGTAGTAGGGATTCTTGTGATCCCATAGGTGTCGTTCCACACCGACAAGGTCATTCATCATCTTCTTGAAGATTTGCACATCAGCTACACTGAGCTTGGCCATGTACTTCTTGAAGTGTGCCTTCTCATAATCAATCTTGTTCTTGATCTCGACGATTTTCTGAGCCAAGGCCAGTTCATTGGCAAAGGCTCCATGAAACGTGACGCTGATGTCCACTGGTAGCTGAAGATCATCAATGTTGATGCTTTGGTCCTCAAACCATTTATCGATGAAGTTGTTCAGAATATCAACATCAAAGAGAGCTAGATCTTGAAAGATCTCAGCCTCTTGCTTGCTCTTGATCAGCATCTCTAGAGCTTCATCACCAAGATCTTCATCACTAGACAGATCAATGGTGTCTTCCTCGTTGCGCAGCACGGCAGCAGGAGTCAGGTCATGCCCTGAAATCTTCTTGGGCTTCTTGGTCTTCTTGGAGACACGGGACAAGTCTTCAGCCAGCACACTGGGTTCAGGAGGTGCAACCTTCAATGGCTTCATAGTCGAAGCTGGTGGTGTAGCAGAAGGCTTTGAAGCTTTAGTCTTTTTCTTCTTCTGCTTCGTTGGTGCAGGTGCATCTTCAAATTCTGCGTCATCCGCAGATTGATCCACCGTGGCCCTCTAAGCAGCAATGTGGGAGAGGAGCCCATCGAAGCTATTGAAGGGGCCGATGACATAGGGATTGGCTTCAAGTGTGCCATCCTGTCTTGGAGCAGACAAACTCGGGTTGAAGTTGAGTCCGAAAGCCTTCCTGTTCTTTGCAGCTGACTCCTTTGCGAACTGAAAGTTGCGCTTGAAGAGATTGTCGTCACGACACCATAACAAAGATGATGGGTCGGCATTCGCAGGCTGAGATCCTCAGACCATGCAAGGATAGAAGCCTTGGGCAATGGCTTCAAGCTTTGACATGGTTTGCAGATTCTTGTACAAAATATTGCCCCATGGGCGCTTGATGGCATTCTTCTCAGCATATTCAGCAGTGAAAAAGTTGTACTTGAACCACTATTCAGCCCAATATCTTCGGATCCATTGGATCCTGGTCTTGTGTTGATTATAGTTCTCCTCAGGACCAGTCTTGTACATTTCATAAAGGTCCGGAGGCAGATGTAGAGCAGTATTTCCACGGTGCTGCCTGCCACCCTTCCTTGCTGATTTCTGAGTGGCCATGATATTCAGACAGATAGGTTTCAAAACGGTGAAAGGCTTCCGTCTACTTGTCAAGCAAGAACTGGCTTCAGGGAGTGAATATGATGCTGTAAGAATTCTGCAAATGAATGCAGACTATAAGAACCAAGGAATTCTCCCACCGACATGTACCTGTGACAGCATTAGAGATGCGAGGGAAGGGGAAGAGGTCATATGCATTCTCAGAAGATTTTGAAGATAAATCATTTTGAAGACATTGACCTCATAGTGCGAAGATATTCACTTATTTGAAGTGAGTTGGTTCCAGATTTGTACGAATCCATGAATAAGTACAAGTGAGGAATCTAACTAGTTATGAAGCATAAGTGAATATACTTTGCAAGATATGAGATTCAGAAAGAGACAGCTCCAGATTTGGAAGTGTAGAAACCACTTTTGGTTGAAGTGGATGGATTTGACAGATCAAAAAGGCTGTAAAAAGTGAGATGTATTTACCACTGACGAACTGCTAGACGAGGCAGAAGAGAGGCTGAGCAGTCCAATCTCCCGCGCCCTAACTTGGTGGCTGAAGACACCTACGGCGACGGCGGAGAAGACGAGGTCCGCGGCTGGCGTGAGGACGGCATCGAAGAGGTCGCGGCAGCTACGCGCTTCGTCTCCGGCATTGACGCGAGCTAGCGGTGGCGCTAGGGTTTGAGCGAGGTGGCGAGGAGGAAGAGGAGATAATGACTGCGCTTGGGTGTGTATTTCTAAGGTAAAGGGCTGCACAACGTAATTATGCAGGTGCCCCTGGCGGTTCACATTCACTTAGTTCTGTATCTTCAGCTAACAAGGACGCAGTGAAGAGATTCGACATGTTTCAACAGAATGCATATGACTAGATAGACAGAATTTGAGGAAGAAGCACAAAAGGGGTTGGGGTCCGATCACATTCACTTAGTTCAGAAAATGGCAAGTTTGAAGACATGGCAATAAGTGAATGCTGTAGAGGACAGAACACGCATATATATATAAATATATAAATATATATATATATATATATATATATATATATATATATATATATATATCAGAAAAATTCAAATCAACATTGCGAAGATAAACCTTGAAGTCAAATCAATGTCGAAGACAAACCAAATGCGAAGATAATGCAATCATTATGCCAAACGAAAATCTTTGAGAAAGTTTGGTGGTGGCGTTACCCACCGTATAGGAAGTATTAGACCCAGACACGGTGCACAATTATCGTGGCGCTCTGAAGTCAAATTCCACATTAATGTATTCACACTTAGAGTGTATGTCTTCATTGATTGAAGATATATGTTACTTCGTGTGTTGCACATCTAAGTCATCAACATGCATAAGCGTTAGGATGTGTTTCCAATCACAGGACATTTGAGGATTCTAAGATATTTAGCTCACAATGAAACTTGCAAAACATAATTATGCAGGTGCCTGGTTTGTCATTTCTAAGGTAAAGGGCTACACAACGTAATTATGCAGGTGCCCCTGGCGGTTCACATTTGATGGACACGTGGCATGAATGCAACTCATTGAAAGTTGTTCCATGTTCCCATGCGCGCCTGGTTTGTCGGGTGGTCGTTCCGGCTTCTCTGGTATTTAGGCAAAAGAGATATAGCATGAAAAGCAGTTTTAAATGTGTGTCTCTATATCTTCAGCTGACAAGGACGCAGTGAAGACATTCGACATGTTTCAACAGAATGCATATGACTAGATAGATAGAATTCGAGGAAGAAGCACAAAAGGGGTTAGGGTCCGATCACATTCACTTAGTTCAGAAAATACCAAGTTTGAAGACATGGCAATAAGTGAATGTTGTAGAGGACAGAACACGCACACACACACACACACATAGATATATATATATATATTTATATATATATATATACGAAAAATTCAAATCAACATTGCGAAGATAAACCTTGAAGTCAAATCAATGTCGAAGACAAACCAAATGTGAAGATAATGCAATCATTACGCCAAACGAAAATCTTCGAGAAAGTTTGGTGGTGGCGTTACCCACCGTATAGGAAGTATTAGACCCAGACACGGTGCACAAATATCGTGGCGCTCTGAAGTCAAATTCCGCGTTAATGTATTCACACTTAGAGTGTATGTCTTCATTGATTGAAGATATATGTTACTTCATGTGTTGCACATCTAAGTCATCAACATGCATAAGCGTTAG
The DNA here is from genome assembly GCF_018294505.1 of Triticum aestivum. Taxonomy (NCBI): domain Eukaryota; kingdom Viridiplantae; phylum Streptophyta; class Magnoliopsida; order Poales; family Poaceae; genus Triticum; species Triticum aestivum. The sequence goes on from NC_057799.1 coordinate 573,480,762, forward strand.
GATGTGTTTCCAATCACAGGACATTTGAGGATTCTAAGATATTTAGCTCACAATACAACTTGCAAAACATTTTCTCATCCAAGGGCTTCGTGAAGAACTCTGTCAATTGCTCTTTAGTGTTGACGTGAATGATATCAATATCTTCCTTCATGACATGATCTCTAAGAAAGTGATGACGGATCTGAATGTGCTTTGTCTTCGAGTGCTGAACTGGGTTGTTGGCAATCTTGATGGAGAATTCATTGTCGTAGTAGAGTGGCACATGCTTCAGGTGAATGCCATAGTCCTTGAGTGTTTGCTTCATCCATAGAAGCTGAGCGCAGCAAGATCCATCAGCAATGTATTCGGATTCAGCAGTGGACAGTGATACACAGTTCTGCTTCTTTGAACACCAACAGACAAGAGATCGTCCAAGAAAGTGACATGTGCCTGATGTGGACTTGCGATCAACCTTGTCACCAGCATAATCAGCATCTAAGAATCCAACTAGATCAAACTCTGAGCCCTTTGGATACCATAATTCTAGTGTTGGGGTGTAAGCCAAATATCGAAGAATTCGCTTCACAGCTAAGTGATGCGATTCCTTAGGTGCCGCTTGGAATCGGGCACACATGCAAACGCTAAGCATTATATCAGCCCTAGATGCACATAAGTAGAGTAAAGAACCAATCATGGAGCGGTACTCCTTTTGATCGAACTTTTTAGCATTGTCGTCGGGGCCCAATTGGCCTTTGGTTGGCATTGACGTCGTGTACCCTTTGTAGTCTTGCATTCCAAACTTCTTCAGGCAATCTTTGAGGTATTTTTCTTGTCATATGAAGATGCCATTACTCTACTGACGGATTTGAAGACCAAGGAAGAATTTCAGCTCACCCATCATGGACATATGATATTGCTCTTGCATCATATGCCCAAACTCATCACTGTATCTCTTGTCAGTGCAGTCAAAGATTATGTCATCCACATAGATTTGGCATACAAATAGTTCACCATCATATATCTTCGTGAAGAGAGTGGGATCTAGAGAACCAGGTTTGAAGCCTTTGCTCTTCAGGAAGTCTTTGAGTGTGTCGTACCAAGTGCGAGGTGCTTGTTTGAGGCCATACAGTGCCTTGTTGAGCTTGTATACCATATCAGGACGCTTTGGGTCTTCAAAACCAGGTGGTTGTGCAACATACACTTCTTCTTCAATTTTGCCATTGAGAAAGGCACTCTTTACATCCATTTCGTACAGAAGAATGTTGTTGTGGTTGGCATAGGCTAGCAGTATGCGAATGGCTTCAAGCCTAGCCATAGGAGCAAATGTTTCATCGAAGTCAATCCCTTCAACTTGTGTGTAACCTTGAAGAACGAAACAAGCCTTGTCTCTAACAACTTGACCATGCTCATCTTGTTTGTTGCGACAGATCCATTTGGTGTCTGATACGTCTCCAACGTATCTATAATTTATGAAGTATTCATGCTATTATATCATCCTTCTAGGATGTTTTATATGCAGTTATATGCTATTTTATAAGATTTTTGGGACTAACCTATTAACTTAGAGCCCAGTGCCAGTTTCTGTTTTTTCCCTGTTTTTAAGTTTTGCAAAAAAGGAAAACCAAACGGAGTCCAATTGACGTGCCAATTTTTGATGATTTTTTCTGGACCAAAAGAAGACCCCGGAGTAAAAGAGTTGGACCAGGAGAGTCCCGGGCTGCCCACGAGGGTGGGGGGCATGCCCACCCCCACTGGGCGTGGGCCCCTGCCTCGTGGACAACCCGGAGACCCCCCCTGTCGTGAGACCTACGCAAAAAATCCTATAAATACTGAAACCTCCAGAAAATAACCTAGATTGGGAGTTCTGCTGCCGCAAGCCTCTGTGGCCACCAAAAACCAATCGGGACCCTGTTCCGGCACCCTGCCGGAGGGGGGATCCCTCATCGGTGGCCATCTTCATCATCCCGGCGCTCTCCATGACGAGGAGGGAGTAGTTCACCCTCGGGGCTGAGGGTATGTACCAGTACCATGTGTTTGATCTCTCTCTCTCTCTCTCTCTCTCTCTCTCGTGTTCTTGATTCGGCACGATCTTGATGTATCACGAGCTTTGCTATTATAGTTGGATCTTATGATGTTTCTCCCCCTCTACTCTCTTGTAATGGATTGAGTTTTCCCTTTGAAGTTACCTTATCAGATTGAGTCTTTAAGGATTTGAGAACACTTGATGTATGTCTTGCATGTGCTTATCTGTGGTGACAATGGGATATTGACATGATCTACTTGATGTATGTTTTGGTGATCAACTTGCGGGTTCCGTGACCTCGTGAACTTATGCATAGGGGTTGGCACACGTTTTCGTCTTGACTCTCCGGTAGAGACTTTGGGGCACTCTTTGAAGTTCTTTGTGTTGGTTGAATAGATGAATCTGAGATTGTGTGATGCATATCGTATAATCATACTAGGGTTTTGGTTGATTTGTGTCTTAAGGTGTTATTCTAGTACGAACTCTATGAAAGATCAAACAGAAAGAATAGCTTCGTGTTATTTTATTACGGACTCTTGAATAGATCGATCAGAAAGAATAACTTTGAGGTGGTTTCGTACCCTACCATAATCTCTTCATTTGTTCTCCACTATTAGTGACTTTGGAGTGACTCTTTGTTGCATGTTGAGGGATAGTTATATGATCCAATTATGTTATTATTGTTGAGAGAACTTGCACTAGTGAAAGTACGAACCCTAGGCCTTGTTTCCTAGCATTGCAATACCGTTTGTGCTCACTTTTATCATTAGTTACCTTGCTGTTTTTTTATTTTCAGATTACAAAAACCTATATCTACCATCCATATTGCACTTGTATCACCATCTCTTCGCCGAACTAGTGCACCTATACAATTTACCATTGTATTGGGTGTGTTGGGGACACAAGAGACTCTTTGTTATTTGGTTGCAGGGTTGCTTGAGAGAGACCATCTTCATCCTACGCCTCCCACGGATTGATAAACTGTAGGTCATCCACTTGAGGGAAATTTGCTACTGTCCTACAAACCTCTGCACTTGGAGGCCCAACAACGTCTATAAGAAGAAGGTTGTGTAGTAGACATCAAGCTATTTTCTGGCGCCGTTGCCGGGGAGGTGAGTGCTTGAATGTAACACCCTGAGAATCATGCTACAGTAACTCCCTGTGATTAAGCTAATCATGTTGCTAAACACGGCTTGATCACATTTGAACCACACCCTTGTCAAACTCCTAGTTCAAACTTCAAACATAATTAAAGTGGAAAATAAAAGTTTTCAAAAATTCAAACAGAAATTTTCAGTGGGTGCCAAATATTACACTGGTAATTATGGTGGAGAAAACACATTTTTATAAAATATCTAAATACTTTTAAATGAAATAAACAGAAAAGGAAATAAACAAATAAAAGAAAAGGCAAACCAAAACAGAAAACAGAAAAAAAAGAGAACAAAAGCCCCCCCCCCACTGGACCTGGCCCAACTGGGCCACCCCAGGCCCAGCCGGCCGGCCCAAACCCCCCTCACCTTATCCCCTGCCCCCCCCCCACCGACAGCCTCACCACTCGTTCCCCCCCTTCACCGGTACCACCTACTGTCGCGTTAGGACACCCCTAGCACCGCTCATTGACATGTCACGCATCGTCATGCTTATGTTTGCATTGTATTTACTGTTCTTCCCCCTCTTCTCTCCGGTAGACTACGAGACCGACCCTGCTGCTGCCCAGTTCGACTACGGAGTCGACGACCCCTCCTACTTGCCAGAGCAACCAGGCAAGCCCCCCCCCCTTGATCACCAGATATCGCCTACTCTTCTCTATACTGCTTGCATTAGAGTAGTGTAGCATGTTACTGCTTTCGATGAATCCTATTCTGTTGCATAGCCTGTCACTGTTGCTACAGTTGTTCCCCTTACCTGCTATCCTACTGCTTAGTCTAGGATGCTAGATTTCCATCAGTGGCCCTACATTCTTGTCCGTCTGCTGTGCTATACTATCGGGCCGTGATCACCTGGGCGGTGAACACGGGCATGTACTTATATACTATATACATGACACATGTGATGATTAAAGTCGGGTCGGCTCGTAGGAGTACCCGCAAGTGGATCTTTGTGGCGGAGCGACAGGGCAGGTTGAGACCGCCTAGGTGAGAGGTGGGCCTGGCCCTGGTCGGCGTTCGCGGATACTTAACACGCTTAACGAGATCTTGGTATTTGATCTGAGTCTGGCCATTTGGTCTATACGCACTAACCATCTACGTGGGAGTAGTTATGGGTATCCCGACGTCGTGGTATCAGCCGAAGCCTTCTTGACGTCAGCGACTGAGTGGCGCGCGCCGGATTGGACTGGAACGCCACTAGGCTAGGTCTGCTTCCGGCCGCGTACGCAACGTGCAGGTGTGCATAGGGCGATGGGCCCAGACCCCTGCGCGCATAGGGTTAGACCGGCGTGCTGACCTCTCTGTTGTGCTTAGGTGGGGCTGCGACATGTTGATCTTACGAGGCCGGGCATGACCCAGGAAAGTGTGTCCGGCCAATTGGGATCGAGCGTGTTGGGTTATGTGGTGCACCCCTGCAGGGAAGTTTATCTATTCGAATAGCCGTGTCCCTCGGTAAAAGGACGACCCAGAGTTGTACCTTGAGCTTATGACAACTAGAACTGGATACTGAATAAAATACACCCTTCCAAGTGCCAGATACAACCCGGTGATCGCTCTCTAACAGGGTGACGAGGAGGGGATCGCCGGGTAGGATTATGCTATGCGATGCTACTTGGAGGACTTCAATCTACTCTCTTCTACATGCTGCAAGATGGAGATGTCCAGAAGCGTAGTCTTCGACAGGACTAGCTATCCCCCTCTTATTCCGGCATTCTGCAGTTCAGTCCACTGATATGCCTCTTTACACATATACCCATGCATATGTAGTGTAGCTCCTTGCTTGCGAGTACTTTGGATGAGTACTCACGGTTGCTTTTCTCCCTCTTTCCCCCTTTCTATATCGGATTGTCGCAATCAGATGTTGGAGTTCAGGAGCCAGACGCCACCGTCGACGACGACACCTACGACACTGGAGGTGCCTACTACTACGTGCAGGCCGCTGACGACGACCAGGAGTAGTTAGGAGGTCCCAGGCAGGAGGCCTTGCCTTTTCGATCGTTGCTACTTTTGTGCTAGCCTTCTTAAGGCAAACTTGTTTAACTTATGTCTGTACTCAGATATTGTTGCTTCCGCTGACTCGTCTATGATCGAGCACTTGTATTCGAGCCCTCGAGGCCCCTGGCTTGTATTATAATGCTTGTATGACTTACTAATGTTTTAGAGTTGTGTTGTGATATCTTCCCGTGAGTCCCTGATCGTGATCGTACACATTTGCGTGCATGATTAGTGTACGGTCAAATCGGGGGCGTCACAAGTTGGTATCAGAGCCGACTGCCTGTAGGAACCCCCCCTTCCACACTCCTTGGCCGAAGTCGAGTCTAGTCCTTGCAAAACTTTTACTAACATGGCTGTGCGGCTTACGGGCCCACGTCGCCATTGGGTGGTACTAGGATCTTTTACTCCTCGACCTTTACTCTGGGACTCTGAACTCTCTTCTACTCGGGTTAAACGACTTTACTAACTCTAACACTAGGATCCCGTGACCGCGTTCACCCCAAAGATGGATAAGCCATAGTTGTTTCTTAGAATAGTATTTTGAACAATGCACACACTGTCATTTGACTCCTTTGAAACGTCTTTGCTTTCAGATGGAACCCACGAGGCAGGTCGTTCGCCACACGATGGCCATTGGTGCCTCGGGATCACCTGCGGTGCTAGCTGAGATGATGACCTATCTGGGTTATCGCTGGCACCCTGAGTTCACCGTCTACGAGGAGTTCCAGGACTTTAACCAGGAGCAGTACCGTGCCATCGTCCACCTCTACTCTCGGGAGTACGACTCCACTACTGTGCTGCACACCGCACATGGTGTTGGTGTGACCATCGATATGGCTGTCCACGATGCAGCCTATGCTGCTCTGACACGTCTTCGTGGAGAGTATCAGGAGTTGGACACCTCCCCTTTCAGGCACATTGCTATCGCCTCTGAGGTTGGTACGGAGGGATACTATACTGCTGCCTACTCCACTGTCACCCGGGAGCCCTTCTACCATCAGCACCTGGTTCTGCATGCTGATGGGCTGGATCGAGCTAACCGAGCTCTTCGCCACGAGATGTACACCACCCGTCAGCACCTTTACCGTGCTCTGACGCTGCTGCACCCCTTTGTCCGGTCTGGACAGGTACCGCGTGCTGCGATCTACCTAGCCAGGACCGTGATGCCCCACGGTGTTGGTTGGCCAGAGGTGGGAGGCTACTCTCCCGCACTTGGTCCTTTTCTGCCACCTGAGCACCGGGCTCTACACCTGAGTATCCGCGGCCCCCAGTCTGCTGACGTGGAGGATTATCCGTTACCTCACTACCAGCTGTCGGGCTACGATTACCTCCACAGTACCTCTTGGGACTGATGTAGGCTTGCTTGTAGTATTAGTTGCAGTCGCCGCGAGCCTGTGTGCCGCCTATGATGTTTTAGTCTATGTACTGAACTCTATGTACTGAACTCTATGCATGGCCCCTTTTGTAAGTTATGCCGACTACTATGTAGTAGCTATCGTGCTCCATTCATTGTGCATGTTTCATCATGAATGATTCTTGTCATTGCAAATTTTCTCAATGCTGAACTACCCCTGTTATATATTAGCAGGATGGTTAGACCAGGTGGTCGTGGTCGTGGTGGCGATGCCCCACCACCACCTGAGTACATGGCTGGTATGATCCAACAGTTTGAACTGAACCGCCAATTCATGGAAAATATGATGGCTCAGTTTCCTCGCCCCAATATGAACCAACAGCCAGCTCAAGTGACTCTTCAAGATTTCATACGCCTCAACCCAACCATCTACCGCAGCTCAACTCAGCCTCTGGATGCTGATGACTGGCTCCGTGACATCACCTATGAGTTGGAGTCTGCTGATGTAGCCCCTGCCAGCTATGTCAATTTTGCTTCCTTCTTCTTGAAGGGACCCGCAGCTCAATGGTGGGACAGCCACAGGCGTACTCTGCCAGCTGGAACAATCATCACCTGGCCAGACTTCCAAGCTGCTTTCCGTGCCCGCTTCATTCCTCAGGGAGTCATGGACCGGAAGAAGCGTGAGTTCCGCAACCTCACCCAAGGCAACAAAACTGTCGAAGCTTATCAGCGGGAGTTTCTGGACTTGTCCCGCTATGCTGAAGAAGACATTGCAACTGATGCACGCAGACAGGAGAAGTTCCGTGATGGCCTTCAAGCTGACATCAAGCTCGCACTTCTAGTGCATGACTTTGCTGATTTCGCCACCTTGGTGAACAAGGCCATCAATGTTGAAACTGGTCTGCAGGAATACCAGAGCTCACACAGGCGCAACCGTGACATGGGCTCATCTTCGGGCCCGCCCTCACAGAAGCGTAAGATATGGATCCCGAACAGCATGTATCGTCCAAATGCTTCTGCCCCAAAGCAGACCTATGCTGCCCCTCGTCTGCCTACACCACCGTCCAGGCAGTCAAGACTTCCAGCTCCACCATCCCAAGCTCCTGTTCCCACTCCGAATAATGGCTTGTGCTTCAGGTGTGGTCAACCAGGGCACCATGCTAAAGAATGCAACCAGAACCAGAATCAACTGGCCCTTCCAGCAACTGGCCGTGGTAACAATCAGCCCCGCAACAACAATGCTAAGTCTTATGGTCGTGCTCATGCCAACCACGTTGATCTCAACGAAGCTCAAGACCAGCCTGCTACTGTGATGGGTACACTCCTCGTAAATTCAGTACCAGCATCCGTTTTATTTGATACAGGTGCATCACATTCATTCATGTCAGAAGATTTTGCATACAAGCACGACGTTAAATGCGAGGAGATGAACACCTCTGTATTGGTCAAAACCCCCGTGGGACAGTGTCAAACCTCCTTGGTTGGCATTGATGTCCCCGTGGAAATCGAAGGGCTGGAATTCTATGCCTCTCCCATTATCCTGAAGACGTCTAACATCGACCTCATCTTGGGTATGGATTGGTTGAAAGCGCATACTGCTTCTATAGTTTGCGCCACTAAAACCGTCCATCTGCTACACCCTTCAGATGAAATAGTTGCTTACCAAGCTAATCTGGTGCAAAATGCCGAGGCAAGGCTCTATGCATTGAATGCATTGAACGCTGCAACACTCGAGGGCATTGAAAATATTCCCGTCGTGCGTGAATTCCTCGACGTCTTCCCTGAAGAACTTCCAGGGATTCCCCCTGCTAGAGCTGTCGAATTCATCATCGACTTGAAACCAGGCACCACTCCTATAGCCAAGCGACCCTACAAAATGCCGCCGCATGAACTCCTTGAGCTTAAGGAGGAAATCGACAAGTCTCTTCGCAAAGGATTCATTCGCCCAAGTTGCTCTCCTTGGGGAGCACCTTCTCTCTTTGTCAAGAAGAAGGATGGGACAAACCGGTTAGTTCAAGACTACCGTCCTATAAACCAAGCTACCATTCAGAATAAATACCCTCTTCCTCGGATTAATGATCTGTATGATCAACTGGCGGGTTCGTCAGTGTTCTCTAAGCTCGACTTGAGGTTGGGCTACCACCAGATCCGTGTTCGCGAAGAGGATATCCCAAAGACCGCCTTCGTGACTCGCTATGGTTCATACGAGTACACCGTCATGTCTTTCGGTTTAACCAATGCTCCAGCCACCTTCTCTCGTCTGATGAACTACATATTCATGGATTACCTCGACAAGTTCGTCGTGGTTTATCTGGATGATATCCTGATATTTTCCAAGAACGAAGAAGAACATGCTGAACATCTTCGTCTTGTGCTGGAAAAGCTACGAGAACATCAACTATATGCCAAGTTCTCTAAATGTGAATTCTGGCTACCCGAAGTAACCTATCTTGGGCATGTCATCTCTAAGGATGGTATTGCCGTCAACCCCGAGCGAGTTCAGGCTATTCTTGATTGGACTCCTCCCAAGAACGTTAAGCAAGTCAGAAGTTTTCTCGGTCTCGCCAGCTATTGCCGTCGATTTGTCGAGAACTTCTCTAAGATCGCCAGGCCTCTGACTAACCTGTTGCATAAGGGTGTCAAGTTCCAATGGACAGACAAATGTCAGGAAAGTTTCCAGGCACTCAAAGACAAGTTGACTTCTGCTCCAGTTCTAGCTCCACCTGATACTAAGAAGGACTTCGTCATTTACTGCGACGCTTCCCGTCAAGGATTAGGCTGTGTCCTAATGCAAGACCGCAAAGTGATTGCTTATGCCTCTCGACAATTGCGCCCTCACGAAGAGAACTACCCAGTTCACGACCTCGAACTTGCTGCTGTCATTCATGCGCTGAAGCAGTGGCGACATTACCTTCTCGGTAATCATTGCGAGATCTTCACTGACCACCAAAGTCTGAAGTATCTGTTTACTCAGCCAGATCTGAACCTCCGTCAGCAGAGATGGATGGAGCTTGTTGCAGACTTTGACTTGGGTATTTCCTATACTCCAGGCAAGGCTAATGTAATGGCTGATGCCTTGAGCCGCAAGTCTTACTGCAACCACCTCCAGGTTCATAAAGTTCAGCCCTCGCTTGTTGAAGAATTCAGGAAGCTGAACCTCCATATTGTTCCTCCGGGTGCACTCGCTCCCCCTCCTAAACAATTTGGCAAGGTGAACCTCCACGTTGTTACCCAGGGTTCCCTCAATACCCTAGTTGCTAAACCAGATCTCGAGGACAGCATCAAAAGGCTACAGGGGTATGACTCTGAAGCCCACAAGATTAAGCGCTACCTCGCAGAAGGAAAGCCCTCATTCTTCACCATTTCTGAAGATGGCACCCTATACTTCAAGGGCCGCCTAGTGGTGCCATGTGCAGAGAAAAACCTGGATATGACATAGGAAGTTATGAAAGAAGCTCATGATACGCCTCTTTGTATCCATCCTGGTAGTACAAAGATGTACCAAGATATCCGTCAGAGATTCTGGTGGACTAATATGAAGCAAGACATTGCTCGTTATGTGCTGAGTGTGACGTTTGCCGTCGTATCAAAGCAGAACATCAAAGGCCTGCTGGAACTCTGCAACCTATCTCTATTCCTGAATGGAAATGGGACCATGTTGAGATGGACTTCGTCACTGGATTTCCCAAATCGCAAAAAGGTAATGATGCTATTCTTGTCGTCATTGACCGGCTTTCCAAAGTTGCACATTTCCTGGCAGTCAAAGAAACGATCACTGCTAGCCAGTTGGCAACGCTCTATATGTCCAGGATTGTTTCACTCCACGGTATTCCATTGGTTATCAGTTCAGACCGTGGCAGCTTATTCACTTCAAGATTCTGGGCAAGTTTCCAAGAAGCTATGGGAACTCATCTGTCATTCAGTACTGCATTTCATCCTCAATCGCAAGGGCAAGTTGAACGCGTCAATCAAGTTCTCGAAGACATGCTTCGAGCTTGCGTTATTTCCTTCGGCAAGAAATGGGAGGAATCTCTCCCGTATGCCGAGTTCTCTTATAATAATAGCTATCAAGCTAGTCTGAAGATGGCCCCCTTCGAAGTGTTATATGGACGAAAGTGCCGAACCCCTCTGAACTGGTCAGAAACTGGGGAACGTCCACTCTTCGGTCCGGATATTATCCAAGATGCCGAAGAACAAGTCCGCATTATTCGCGAGAATCTCAAGACTGCTCAGTCACGTCAGAAGAGTCAGTATGACCGTCATCATAAAGACATGGTCTATCAACCTGGCGAAAAGGCTTATCTTCGAGTCACACCTATGAAGGGTGCTCACCGCTTCGGGATCAAGGGCAAACTAGCTCCTCGCTATATTGGCCCATTCACTATTCTCGAAAGGCGTGGAAAAGTGGCATACCAACTGGAACTACCGCCGAACCTTTCTCAGGTTCATGATGTGTTCCATGTGTCACAGCTCCGCCGTTGCTTCAAGGATCCAATCCGAGCGGTGGATCACGAAGTGCTCGAATTGCAGCAAGACCTCTCCTATAAGGAGCATCCGGTCCGCATTCTCGACCAAGCTGAACGCCGTACACGTCAGAAGGCGATCAAGTTTCTCAAAGTCCAGTGGTCGCACCATTCTGAAGATGAGGCCACTTGGGAACGAGAGGATCGTCTGCGCGAAGAATACCCCGCACTGTTTCCTTCTACCTCCTAAATCTCGGGACGAGATTTCTTGTAGTGGAGGAGATTTGTAACACCCTGAGAATCATGCTACAGTAACTTCCTGTGATTAAGCTAATCATGTTGCTAAACAGGGCTTGATCACATTTGAACCACACCCTTGTCAAACTCCTAGTTCAAACTTCAAACATAATTAAAGTGGAAAATAAAAGTTTTCAAAAATTCAAACAGAAATGTTCAGTGGGTGCCAAATATTACACTGGTAATTATGGTGGAGAAAACACATTTTTATAAAATATCTAAATACTTTTAAATGAAATAAACAGAAAAGGAAATAAACAAATAAAAGAAAAGGCAAAACAAAACAGAAAACAGAAAAAAAGAGAACAAAAGCCCCCCCACTGGACCGGGCCCAACTGGGCCACCCCAGGCCCAGCCGGCCGGCCCAAACCCCCCTCACCTTATCCCCTGCCCCCCCCCCACCGACAGCCTCACCACTCGTTCCCCCCCTTCACCGGTACCACCTACTGTCGCGTTAGGACACCCCTAGCACCGCTCATTGACATGTCACGCATCGTCATGCTTATGTTTGCATTGTATTTACTGTTCTTCCCCCTCTTCTCTCCGGTAGACTACGAGACCGACCCTGCTGCTGCCCAGTTCGACTACGGAGTCGACGACCCCTCCTACTTGCCAGAGCAACCAGGCAAGCCCCCCCCCCTTGATCACCAGATATCGCCTACTCTTCTCTATACTGCTTGCATTAGAGTAGTGTAGCATGTTACTGCTTTCGATGAATCCTATTCTGTTGCATAGCCTGTCATTGTTGCTACAGTTGTTCCCCTTACCTGCTATCCTACTGCTTAGTCTAGGATGCTAGATTTCCATCAGTGGCCCTACATTCTTGTCCGTCTGCTGTGCTATACTATCGGGCCGTGATCACCTGGGCGGTGAACACGGGCATGTACTTATATACTATATACATGACACATGTGATGATTAAAGTCGGGTCGGCTCGTAGGAGTACCCGCAAGTGGATCTTTGTGGCGGAGCGACAGGGCAGGTTGAGACCGCCTAGGTGAGAGGTGGGCCTGGCCCTGGTCGGCGTTCGCGGATACTTAACACGCTTAACGAGATCTTGGTATTTGATCTGAGTCTGGCCATTTGGTCTATACGCACTAACCATCTACGTGGGAGTAGTTATGGGTATCCCGACGTCGTGGTATCAGCCGAAGCCTTCTTGACGTCAGCGACTGAGTGGCGCGCGCCGGATTGGAATGGAACGCCACTAGGCTAGGTCTGCTTCCGGCCGCGTACGCAACGTGCAGGTGTGCATAGGGCGATGGGCCCAGACCCCTGCGCGCATAGGGTTAGACCGGCGTGCTGACCTCTCTGTTGTGCTTAGGTGGGGCTGCGACGTGTTGATCTTACGAGGCCGGGCATGACCCAGGAAAGTGTGTCCGGCCAATTGGGATCGAGCGTGTTGGGTTATGTGGTGCACCCCTGCAGGGAAGTTTATCTATTCGAATAGCCGTGTCCCTCGGTAAAAGGACGACCCGGAGTTGTACCTTGAGCTTATGACAACTAGAACTGGATACTGAATAAAATACACCCTTCCAAGTGCCAGATACAACCCGGTGATCGCTCTCTAACAGGGTGACGAGGAGGGGATCGCCGGGTAGGATTATGCTATGCGATGCTACTTGGAGGACTTCAATCTACTCTCTTCTACATGCTGCAAGATGGAGATGTCCAGAAGCGTAGTCTTCGACAGGACTAGCTATCCCCCTCTTATTCCGGCATTCTGCAGTTCAGTCCACTGATATGCCTCTTTACACATATACCCATGCATATGTAGTGTAGCTCCTTGCTTGCGAGTACTTTGGATGAGTACTCACGGTTGCTTTTCTCCCTCTTTCCCCCTTTCTATATCGGATTGTCGCAATCAGATGTTGGAGTTCAGGAGCCAGACGCCACCGTCGACGACGACACCTACGACACTGGAGGTGCCTACTACTACGTGCAGGCCGCTGACGACGACCAGGAGTAGTTAGGAGGTCCCAGGCAGGAGGCCTTGCCTTTTCGATCGTTGCTACTTTTGTGCTAGCCTTCTTAAGGCAAACTTGTTTAACTTATGTCTGTACTCAGATATTGTTGCTTCCGCTGACTCGTCTATGATCGAGCACTTGTATTCGAGCCCTCGAGGCCCCTGGCTTGTATTATAATGCTTGTATGACTTACTTATGTTTTAGAGTTGTGTTGTGATATCTTCCCGTGAGTCCCTGATCGTGATCGTACACATTTGCGTGCATGATTAGTGTACGGTCAAATCGGGGGCGTCACATTGAAGGTATATCTTTAGATCTTGCAATCGAATCTTTTAGTTTCTTGTTTTATCACTAGTTTAGTTTATAAAAGAAAACTACAAAAAACTGGAATTAAGGGTGCCTCATTTGCTTCATCTTTTTGATGTGTTTCGTGAAAATGATGGCAAGGAAAATTGTGCTCAAGTACTAGAAGAAGAATTACATAGAATGCTTGGCATAAAATATGTGAATGATGAGCATGATTGCAATGTTGTTAGTATGAATTCTTTGAATACCCATGATGCTAATGATATGCAAAGCCACAAGCTTGGGGATGATATGTTTGATGAAGATGATATGTTTAGTCCCCCAAGTTTTGATGAGAAAATTTATTATGATGAAAGCATGCCTCCTATTTATGATGATTATTTTGATGACATGTATGCTATAAAGAATAAAGATAACCATGAAACTTGTCATCATGATTTTAATTTTCAATTGGATTATGCTTTACATGATAGTTATTTTGTTGAGTTTGCTCCCACTACTATTGATGAGAATAAATTTGCTTATGTGGAGAGTAATAAAAAATTTATGCTAGTAGATCATGAAAAGAATGCTTTATGTGCTGGTTATATGGTTGAATTCATTCATGATGCTACTGAAAATTATTATAAGAGAGGATCATATGCTTCTACATATTGCAATAATATCAAGTTTCCTCTCTATGTGCTTAAAATCTTGAAGTTATGCTTGTTTTACCTTCCTATGCAAGTTGATTCTTGTTCCCATAAGTTGTTTGCTCACAAAATCCCTATGCATAGGAAGTGGGTTAGACTTAAATGTGCTAGTCATATTCTTCATGATGCTCTCTTTATGTTTCAATTCTTATCTTTTATGTGAGCATCGTTGAAATCATCATGCCTAGCTAGGGGCGCTAAACGTAAGCGCTTGTTGGGAGGCAACCCAATTTTTTTTTTGTTCCTTGCTTTTTGTTCCTGCTTAGTAATAAATAAACCATCTATCCTCTGGTTAGATGTGTTTTTATGTTTTCATTAGTGTTTGCGACAAGTAAGACCTATAGGATCTTCTTGGATGATAATTATTTCATCTTGCTGAAAAAGACAGAAACTTTCTGCTCACGAAAACAATTGTTAAAAATCACCAGAAAGTGATAAAATACTGATTCCAATTGCAGTAGATCAATAATCAAATTATCTAGGTTGTCCTATTTTGTCAGAAGTTTTGGAGTTCCAGAAATATACATTTGATACAGATTACTACAGACTGTTCTGTTATTGACAGATTCTGTTTTCTATGTGTTGTTTGCTTATTTTGATGAATCTATGAGTAGTATCGGAGGGTATGAACCATAGAGAAGTTGGAATACAGTATATATTACACCAATATGAATTTAGAATGAGTTCACAACAGTAACCAAAGTGGTGATTTATTTTCTTATACTAACGGAGCTTACGAGTTTTCTGTTGTGAAGTTTTCAAGTTTTAGGTAAAGATTCGATGGACTATGGAATAGGGGGTGGCAAGAGCCTAAGCTTGGGGATGACCAAGGCACCCCAAGGTAATATTCAAGGATAACCAAGAGCCTAAGCTTGGGGATGCCCTGGATGGCATCCCCTCTTTCGTCTTCGTTCATCGGTAACTTTACTTGGAGCTATATTTTTATTCATCACATGATATGTGTTTTGCTTGGAGCGTCATTTTATTTTGCTAGTATTTGCTTGCTGTTATTTATAATAATGATTTGCATCTTTATTTGCAATAAAAATGTCAAGGATAGCCTTTACCATGCTTATTTTGCAAGTATACATGTTGCTCTTTCAAAACAGAAAGTTACCGCTGTTGCAAAAATTCCCTAGAAAAGTTAGAATATGATAAAATGTTGAAACTTTTTGCATATTAAGCTCTGATAAATTTTCTACAGTATGGTAGAATTTCATAATGTTTGGAGTTAGGGAAGTATGATGAATCTTGCATTCTTTGCATGTTGTACTGTTTTGGCAGATTGCTGTTATGTTTGCATTTTTTGCATATGTTTGCTTGTTTAATGATTCTATTTGAGGATAGGAGTATTAAATATGCAGAGGAATTTAGTATGCAATGTTGAATAATAATTTTAGTGATTTGTTACAGTAGAAAATGATAAGGTTTTTGCATTGGTTTATACTAACTTATCTCACGAGTTCTTGTTGAGTTTGGTGTGGATGAAGCTTTCGAGATTTAGGAAACCGTGATATAAAAGGAATTAAGGAGACACAAAAGTTCAAGCTTGGGGATGCCCAAGGCACCCCAAGATAATATTTCAAGAAGTCTCAAGCATCTAAGCTTGGGGATGCCCCGGTAGGCATCCCACCTTTCTTCTTCAACAATTATCGGTTAGTATCGGTTAAGCCTAAGTTTTTGCTTCTTCACATGATGAGTGCTATCCTTGAAATATCGTTTTATTTTGTTTTGCTTGTTGTTTGAATAATATCCCAAGATCTGAAATTCTTAAATGAGACAGAGTCTTCACAAAGCTACATAATTATTTAACTACTCATTGATCTTCACTCATATCTTTTTGGAGTAGTTTGTCATTTACTCGTGTGCTTCACTTATATCCTATGAGTAAATGGTTGAATGATTTGAATGTCATAAATCTGAAATTATATATGTTTCATATGACTTTCCCATGGGGAGTAATGCCTTCACATATAAGAAGTAGAGGTGGTAATTTTTTTGAGGGTAGCAAACATTGTACTGGTCACTTGAACAATTCATGAAATAATATTGAAGGAAGAGAGATTTCACATATAAATATACTATCTTGGACATCTTCTATGATTGTGAGCCCCATTAATTATTTTCAAACCTGAGCAAATTAGTTGAAGTTGGACAAGGAAGACAACATAATGAGTTATGCTTGGGTATATTTGTATAGAAGTTATATTGTTATGGATCCTCTAACATGTGGTGCTTGCTATTTAGAATCCTTTGCTAGCCAAAATATCTGTACTAAGTGGGAATACTGCCTGTGCATCCAAATTCCTTGAACCAAGTTTATTCCATGAGTGTCCACCATATCTACCTATATGCGGTATTTACCTGCCGTTCCAAGTAAATTTGCATGTGCCAAACTCTAAACCTTCAAATAATAATCTGTTTTGTATGCCTGAATCGCTCATGTAGGGACTAGGGCTGTCAGTATCTTCCATGCTAGGTGGGTTTTTCTCACGATGAGTGGACTCCGCTCATCATTCACGAGAAAATGGCTGGTAACTGGGATGCCCAGTCCTATGATCAAAAGATCGAAAAAAAATCACAAATAATTTAAACAAGCTCCCCGAGGATTGTTGAAAATTGGATGGCACCCGTTGTTTCGAACAAGCCGTGGAGTGTGATTGTTGGTGGAGGGGGAGTAAAATCTTTACCTTTCTGTTTGGGAACCGCCTATAATGTATCTAGTATGGAAGATATTGGGAACTATTGGTCGTTATCTTGACAATGAAAGCATACCTCTCAAAATTATTTTCATCTCTGTTTTAGCTTCGAGCTCTGGCACCTCTGCAAATCCCTGCTTCCCTCTGCGAAGGGCCTATCTTTTACTTTTATGCAAGAGTCGGTAGTATTCCTTCTCATTCCAGCCTACTCTTTAGTTGGCAAGCATCATGTGATGGAAAGATCTAATCATATATGTGTTGGGAAACGTAGTAATTTCAAAAATTTCCTACGCACACGCAAGATCATGGTGATGCATAGCAACGAGAGGGGAGAGTGTTGTCCATGTACCCTCGTAGACCGACAGCGGAAGCGTTATCACAACGCGGTTGATGTAGTCGAACGTCTTCACGATCCGACCGATCAAGTACTGAACGCACGGCACCTCCGAAGTTCTACACACGTTTAGCTCGATGACGTCCCTCGAACTCCGATCCAGCCGAGTGTTGAGGGAGAGTTTCGTCAGCACGACGGCGTGGTGACGATGATGATGTTCCACCGATGCAGGGCTTCGCCTAAGCTTCGCGACGGTATTATCGAGGTGTAATCTGGTGGAGGGGGGCACCGCACACGGCTAAAATATCGTATATCAAGTGTTTCCTTAGGTGCCCCCCTGCCCCCGTATATAAAGGAGCAAGGGGGAGGCCGGCTGCCTATGGGGCGCGCCAAGGAGAGGGGGGGAGTCCTCCTCCTAGTAGGAGTAGGACTCCCCTTTCCTAGTCCTACTAGGAAAAGAAGGGGGGAAGGAAAGAGAGGGAGAGGGAGAGGGAAAGGGGGCTGCGCCCCCCTCTCCTAGTCCAACTAGGACTCCTCTGGGAGGGGGCGCACCACCTCCTGGCTGCTGCCCTCTCTCTCCCCTCAAGGCCCACTAAGGCCCAATACTTCCCCGGGGGGTTCCGGTAACCCTCCGGCACTCCGGTTTAATCCGAAACTTCTCCGGAACACTTCCGGTGTCCGAATATAGTCGTCCAATATATCAATCTTTACGTCTCGACCATTTCGAGACTCCTCGTCATGTCCGTGATCACATCCGGGACTCCGAACAACCTTCGGTACATCAAATCATATAAACTCATAATAAAACTGTCATCGTAACTTTAAGCGTGCGGACCCTTTGGGTTCGAGAACTATGTAGACATGACCGAGACACCTCTCCGGTCAATAACCAATAGCGGGACCTGGATGCCCATATTGGCTCCTACATATTCTACGAAGATCTTTATCGGTCAGACCGCATAACAACATACGTTGTTCCCTTTGTCATCGGTATGTTACTTGCCCGAGATTCGATCGTCGGTATCTCGATACCTAGTTCAATCTCGTTACCGGCAAGTCTCTTTACTCGTTCCGTAATACATCATCCCGCAACTAACTCATTAGTCACAATGCTTGCAAGGCTTATAGTGATGTGCATTACCGAGTGGGCCCTGAGATACCTCTCCGACAATCGGAGTGACAAATCCTAATCTCGAAATACGCCAACCCAACAAGTACCTTTGGAGACACCTGTAGAGCACCTTTATAATCACCCAGTTACGTTGTGACGTTTGGTAGCACACAAAGTGTTCCTCCGGTAAACGGGAGTTGCATAATCTCATAGTCATAGGAACATGTATAAGTCATGAAGAAAGCAATAGCAACATACTAAACGATCGGGTGCTAAGCTAATGTAATGGGTCATGTCAATCACGTCATTCTCCTAATGAGGTGATCCCGTTAATCAAATGACAACTCATGTCTATGGCTAGGAAACATAACCATCTTTGATTAACGAGCTAGTCAAGTAGAGGCATACTAGTGACACTTTGTTTGTCTATGTATTCACACATGTATTATGTTTCCGGTTAATACAATTCTAGCATGAATAATAAACATTTATCATGATATAAGGAAATATATAATACTTTATTATTGCCTCTAGGGCATATTTCCTTCAGTCTCCCACTTGCACTAGAGTCAATAATCTAGATTACATAGTAATGATTCTTACACCCATGGAGTCTTGGTGCTGATCATGTTTTGCTCGTGGAAGAGGCTTAGTCAACGGATCTGCTACATTCAGATCCGTATGTATCTTGCAAATTTCTATGTCTCCCACCTGGACTAAATCCCGGATGGAATTGAAGCGTCTTCTGATGTGCTTGGTTCTCTTGTGAAATCTGGATTCCTTTGCTAAGGCAATTGCACCAGTATTATCACAAAAGATTTTCATTGGTCCCGATGTACTAGGTATGACACCTAGATCGGTTATGAACTCCTTCATCCAGACTCCTTCATTCGCTGCTTCCGAAGCAGCTATGTATTCCGCTTCACACGTAGATCCCGCCACGACACTTTGCTTGGAACTGCACCAACTGACAGCTCCACCGTTCAATGTAAATACGTATCCGGTTTGCGATTTCGAATCGTCCGGATCAGTGTCAAAGCTTGCATCAACGTAACCATTTACGATGAGCTCTTTGTCACCTCCATATACGAGAAACATATCCTTAGTCCTTTTCAGGTATTTCAGGATGTTCTTGACCGCTGTCCAGTGATCCACTCCTGGATTACTTTGGTACCTCCCTGCTAAACTTATAGCCAGGGACACATCAGGTCTGGTACACAGCATTGCATACATGATAGAGCCTATGGCTGAAGCATAGGGAACATCTTTCATCTTCTCTCTATCTTCTGCAGTGGTCGGGCATTGAGTCTTACTCAATCTCACACCTTGTAGTACAGGCAAGAACCCTTTCTTTGCTTGATCCATTTTGAACTTCTTCAAAACTTTGTCAAGGTATGTGCTTTGTGAAAGTCCAATTAAGCGCCTTGATCTATCTCTATAGATCTTAATGCCTAATATATATGCAGCTTCACCGAGGTCTTTCATTGAAAAACTCTTATTCAAGTATCCCTTTATGCTATCCAGAAATTCTAATATCATTTCCAATCAGTAATATGTCATCCACATATAATATCAGAAATGCTATCGAGCTCCCACTCACTTTCTTGTAAATACAGGCTTCTCCAAAAGTCTGTATAAAACCAAATGCTTTGATCACACTATCAAAGCGTTTATTCCAACTCCGAGAGGCTTGCACCAGTCCATAAATGGATCGCTGGAGCTTGCACACTTTGTTAGCTCCCTTTGGATCGACAAAACCTTCCGGTTGCATCATATACAACTCTTCTTCCAGAAATCCATTCAGGAACGCAGTTTTGACATCCATTTGCCAAATTTCATAATCATAAAATGCGGCAATTGCTAACATGATTCGGACAGACTTAAGCATCGCTACGGGTGAGAAGGTCTCATCGTAGTCAATTCCTTGAACTTGTCGAAAACCTTTCGCAACAAGTCGAGCTTTATAGATAGTAACATTACCATCAGCGTCAGTCTTCTTCTTGAAGATCCATTTATTTTCAATGGCTTGCCGACCATCGGGCAAGTCAACCAAAGTCCATACTTTGTTCTCATACATGGATCCTATCTCGGATTTCATGGCTTCAAGCCATTTTGCGGAATCTGGGCTCACCATCGCTTCTTCATAGTTCGTAGGTTCGCCATGGTCTAGTAACATGACCTCCAGAACAGGATTACCGTACCACTCTGGTGCGGATCTTGATCTAGTTGACCTACGAAGTTCAGTAATAACTTGATCTGAAGTTTCATGATCATTATCATTAACTTCCTCACTATTTGGTGAGGTGTCGCAGAAACTGATCTCTGCGATGATCTACTTTCCAATAAGGGAGCAGGTACGGTTACCTCATCAAGTTCTACTTTCCTCCCACTCACATCTTTCGAGAGAAACTCCTTCTCTAGAAAGGATCCATTTCTAGCAACAAATATCTTGCCTTCGGATCTGTGATAGAAGGTGTACCCAACGGTCTCCTTTGGGTATCCTATGAAGACACATTTCTCCGATTTAGGTTCGAGCTTATCAGGTTGAAGTTTCTTCACATAAGCATCGCAACCCCAAACTTTAAGATACGACAACTTTGGTTTCTTGCCAAACCATAGTTCAAAAGGCGTCGTCTCAACGGATTTCGATGGTGTCCTATTTAGAGTGAATGCAGCTGTCTCTAAAGCATAACCCCAAAATGATAGCGGTAAATTAGTAAGAGACATCATAGTTCGCACCATATCTAATAAAGTACGATTACGACGTTCAGACACACCATTACGCTGTGGTGTTCCGGGTGGCGTGAGTTGCGAAACTATTCCGCATTGTTTCAAATGTAGACCAAACTCGTAACTCAAATATTCCCCTCCACGATCAGATCGTAGGAATTTTATTTTCTTGTTACGATGATTTTCAACTTCACTCTGAAATTCTTTGAACTTTTCAAATGTTTCAGACTTATGTTTCATTAAGTAGATATACCCATATCTGCTCAAATCATCTGTGAAGGTGAGAAAATAACGATATCCGCCACGAGCTTCAATATTCATCGGGCCACATACATCTGTATGTATGATTTCCAACAAATCTGTTGCTCTCTCCATAGTTCCGGAGAACGGTGTTTTTGTCATCTTGCCCATAAGGCACGGTTCGCAAGTACCAAGTGATTCAAAATCAAGTGATTCCAAAATTCCATCAGTATGGAGTTTCTTCATGCGCTTTACACCGATATGACCCAAACGGCAGTGCCACAAATAAGTTGCACTGTCATTATTAACTCTGCATCTTTTGGCTTCAACATTATGAATATGTGTATCACTACTATCGAGATTCATTAAAAATAGACCACTCTTCAAGGGTGCATGACCATAAAAGATATTATTCATATAAATAGAACAACCATTATTCTCTGATTTAAATGAATAACCGTCTCGCATTAAACAAGATCCAGATATAATGTTCATGCTCAACGCTGGCACCAAATAACAATTATTTAGGTCTAAAACTAATCCCGAAGGTAGATGTAGAGGTAGCGTGCCGACGGCGATCACATCGACTTTGGAACCATTTCCCACGCGCATCGTCACCTCGTCCTTAGCCAAACTTCGCTTAATCCGTAGCCCCTGTTTCGAGTTGCAAATATTAGCAACAGAACCAGTATCAAATACCCAGGTGCTACTGCGAGTATTAGTAAGGTACACATCAATAACATGTATATCACATATACCTTTGTTAACCTTGCCATCCTTCTTATCCGCCAAATACTTGGGGCAGTTCCGCTTCCAGTGACCAGTCTGCTTACAGTAGAAGCACTCAGTTTCAGGCTTAGGTCCAGACTTGGATTTCTTCTCCTGAACAGCAACTTGCTTGCTATTCTTCTTGAAGTTCCCTTTCTTCTTCCCTTTGCCCTTTTTCTTGAAACTAGTGGTTTTACTGACCATCAACACTTGATGCTCCTTTTTGATTTCTACCTCCGCTGCCTTTAGCATTGCGAAGAGCTCGGGAATCGTCTTATTCATCCCTTGCATGTTATAGTTCATCACGAAGCTCTTGTAGCTTGGTGGCAGTGATTGAAGAATTCTGTCAATGACGCAATCATCCGGAAGTTGAACTCCCAGTTGAATTAAGTGATTATTATACCCAGACATTCTGAGTATATGCTCACTGACAGAACTATTCTCTTCCATCTTGCAGCTATAGAACTTATTGGAGACTTCATATCTCTCAATCCGGGCATTTGCTTGAAATATTAACTTCAACTCCTGGAACATCTCATATGCTCCATGACGTTCAAAACGTCGTTGAAGTCCCGGTTCTAAGCCGTAAAGCATGGCACACTGAACTATTGAGTAGTCATCAGCTTTGCTTTGCCAGACGTTCATAACTTCTGGCGTAGCTCTTGCAGGAGGCCTGGCACCTAGCGGTGCTTCCAGGACGTAATTCTTCTGTGCAGCAATGAGGATAATCCTCAAGTTACGGACCCAGTCCGTGTAATTGCTACCATCATCTTTCAACTTAGCTTTCTCAAGGAACGCATTAAAATTCAACGGAACAACAGCACGGGCCATATATCTACAATTAACATAGACAAGCAAGATACTATCAGGTACTAAGTTCATGATAAATTTAAGTTCAATTAATCATATTACTTAAGAACTCCCACTTAGATAGACATCTCTCTAATCATCTAAGTGATTACGTGATCCAAAGCAACTAAACCATGTCCGATTAACACGTGAGATGGAGTAGTTTCAATGGTGAACATCACTATGTTGATCATATCTACTATATGATTCACGCTCGACCTTTCGGTCTCTGTGTTCCGAGGCCATATCTGTACATATGCTAGGCTCGTCAAGTTTAACCTGAGTATTCCGCGTGTGCAACTGTTTTGCACCCGTTGTATTTGAACGTAGAGCCTATCACACCCGATTAACACGTGGTGTCTCAGCACGAAGAACTTTTGCAACGGTGCATACTCAGGGAGAACACTTTTATCTTGAAATTTTAGTGAGAGATCATCTTATAATGCTACCGTCAATCAAAGCAAGATAAGATGCATAAAGGATTAACATCACATGCAATCAATATAAGTGATATGATATGGCCATCATCATCTTGTGCTTGTGATCTCCATCTCCGAAGCACCGTGCTTGTGATCTCCATCTCCGAAGCACCATCATGATCACCATCGTCACCGGCTCGACACCTTGATCTCCATCGTAGTATCGTTGTCGTCTCGCCAACTTATTGCTTTTACGACTATCGCTACCGCTTAGTGATAAAGTAAAACTATTACATGGCGATTGCATCTCATACAATAAAGCGACAACCATATGGCTCCTGCCAGTTGCCGATAACTCGGTTACAAAACATGATCATCTCATACAACACATTATATCACATCATGTCTTGACCATATCACATCACAACATGCCCTGCAAAAACAAGTTAGACGTCCTCTACTTTGTTGTTGCATATTTTACGTGGCTGCTACGGGCTTAGCAAGAACCGTTCTTACCTACGCATCAAAACCACAACGATAGTTTGTCAAGTTGGTGCTGTTTTAACCTTCGCAAGGACCGGGCGTAGCCACACTCGGTTCAACTAAAGTGAGAGAGACAGACACCCGCCAGTCACCTTTAAGCAACGAGTGCTCCGAACGGTGAAACCAGTCTCGCGTAAGCGTACGCGTAATGTCGGTCCGGGCCGCTTCATCTCACAATACCGCTGAACCAAAGTATGACATGCTGGTAAGCAGTATGACTTATATCGCCCACAACTCACTTGTGTTCTACTCGTGCATAGCATCAACGCATAAAACCTGGCTCGGATGCCACTGTTGGGGAACGTAGTAATTTCAAAAAATTTCCTACGCACACGCAAGATCATGGTGATGCATAGCAACGAGAGGGGAGAGTGTTGTCCACGTACCCTCGTAGACCGACAGCGGAAGCGTTATCACAACGCGGTTGATGTAGTCGAACGTCTTCACGATCCGACCGATCAAGTACCGAACGCACGGCACCTCCGAAGTTCTACACACGTTCAGCTCGATGACGTCCCTCGAACTCCGATCCAGCCGAGTGTTGAGGGAGAGTTTCGTCAGCACGACGGCGTGGTGACGATGATGATGTTCCACCGACGCAGGGCTTCGCCTAAGCTTCGCGACGGTATTATCGAGGTGTAATCTGGTGGAGGGGGGCACCGCACACGGCTAAAATATCGTATATCAAGTGTGTTCTTAGGTGCCCCCCTGCCCCCGTATATAAAGGAGCAAGGGGGAGGCCGGCTGCCTATGGGGCGCGCCAAGGAGAGGGGGGGAGTCCTCCTCCTAGTAGGAGTAGGACTCCCCTTTCCTAGTCCTACTAGGAAAAGAAGGGGGGAAGGAAAGAGAGGGAGAGGGAGAGGGAAAGGGGGCTGCGCCCCCCTCTCCTAGTCCAACTAGGACTCCTCTGGGAGGGGGCGCACCACCTCCTGGCTGCTGCCCTCTCTCTCCCCTCAAGGCCCACTAAGGCCCAATACTTCCCCGGGGGGTTCCGGTAACCCTCCGGCACTCCGGTTTAATCCGAAACTTCTCCGGAACACTTCCGGTGTCCGAATATAGTCGTCCAATATATCAATCTTTACGTCTCGACCATTTCGAGACTCCTCGTCATGTCCGTGATCACATCCGGGACTCCGAACAACCTTCGGTACATCAAATCATATAAACTCATAATAAAACTGTCATCGTAACTTTAAGCGTGCGGACCCTTTGGGTTCGAGAACTATGTAGACATGACCGAGACACCTCTCCGGTCAATAACCAATAGCGGGACCTGGATGCCCATATTGGCTCCTACATATTCTACGAAGATCTTTATCGGTCAGACCGCATAACAACATACGTTGTTCCCTTTGTCATCGGTATGTTACTTGCCCGAGATTCGATCGTCGGTATCTCGATACCTAGTTCAATCTCGTTACCGGCAAGTCTCTTTACTCGTTCCGTAATACATCATCCCGCAACTAACTCATTAGTCACAATGCTTGCAAGGCTTATAGTGATGTGCATTACCGAGTGGGCCCTGAGATACCTCTCCGACAATCGGAGTGACAAATCCTAATCTCGAAATACGCCAACCCAACAAGTACCTTTGGAGACACCTGTAGAGCACCTTTATAATCACCCAGTTACGTTGTGACGTTTGGTAGCACACAAAGTGTTCCTCCGGTAAACGGGAGTTGCATAATCTCATAGTCATAGGAACATGTATAAGTCATGAAGAAAGCAATAGCAACATACTAAACGATCGGGTGCTAAGCTAATGTAATGGGTCATGTCAATCACGTCATTCTCCTAATGAGGTGATCCCGTTAATCAAATGACAACTCATGTCTATGGCTAGGAAACATAACCATCTTTGATTAACGAGCTAGTCAAGTAGAGGCATACTAGTGACACTTTGTTTGTCTATGTATTCACACATGTATTATGTTTCCGGTTAATACAATTCTAGCATGAATAATAAACATTTATCATGATATAAGGAAATATATAATACTTTATTATTGCCTCTAGGGCATATTTCCTTCAATATGGCCATTCAAATATATTTGATCATGAATTATTATTGTTGACATTACCCTTGAGGTAAAAGGTTGGGAGGCGAAACATTAAGCCCCTATGTTTCTCTGTGTTCAATGAATGCTATTTGTTCTAAAAATATGCTTTGAGTGGTAGCAATCATGGAAGACTATATGATAGTTGAGTATGTGGGATTTGCTAAATCAAACCTCTTATATAGACCCTTCGTGAAAATAAGATGAATTGCAATTGTTTGATGACTAAGAACGGTTTGTTAGTTTTCATGAAAGTTTATGATCTATACTTTAACATGTGAATAGTATGTTACTTGATCATGAGAAGCTTTATGATATGAGCTACTGTTATGATATATAATGATGCTAGAGAAAGTGATTGGAACTATCATTGATCAAACTTGTGCACTTGCTAGCATTCACACTTCATAAGTTATTTCTTTTATCATTTACCTCCTCGAGGACGAGCAGGAATTAAGCTTGGGGATGCTGATACGTCTCCAACGTATCTATAATTTATGAAGTATTCATGCTATTATATTATCCTTCTAGGATGTTTTATATGCATTTATATGCTATTTTATATGATTTTTGGGACTAACCTATTAACCTAGAGCTCAGTGCCAGTTTCTGTTTTTTACCTGTTTTTAAGTTTTGCAGAAAAGGAAAACCAAACGGAGTCCAATTGATGTGCCAATTTTTGATGAATTTTTCTGGACCAAAAGAAGACCCCGGAGTAAAAGAGTTGGGCCAGGAGAGTCCCGGGCTGCCCACGAGGGTGGGGGGCGCGCCCACCCCCCTGGGCGTGGGCCCCTGCCTCGTGGACAACCCGGAGACCCCCCTGACGTGTGACCTACGCCAAAAAATCCTATAAATACTGAAACCTCCAGAAAATAACCTAGATCGGGAGTTCCGCCGCCGCAAGCCTCTGTAGCCACCAAAAACCAATCGGGACCCTGTTCAGGCACCCTGCCGGAGGGGGGATCCCTCACCGGTTGCCATCTTCATAATCCCGGCGCTCTCCATGACGAGGAGGGAGTAGTTCACCCTCGGGGCTGAGGGTATGTACCACTAGCTATGTGTTTGATCTCTCTCTCTCTCTCTCTCTCTCTCTCTCGTGTTCTTGATTCGGCACGATCTTGATGTATCGCGAGCTTTGCTATTACAGTTGGATCTAATGATGTTTCTCCCCCTCTACTCTCTTGTAATGGATTGAGTTTTCCCTTTGAAGTTATCTTATTGGATTGAACCTTTAAAGATTTGAGAACACTTGATGTATGTCTTGCATGTGCTTATCTGTGGTGACAATGGGATATTCACGTGATCTACTTGATGTATGTTTTGGTGATCAACTTGCGGGTTCCGTGACCTCGTGAACTTATGCATAGGGGTTGGCACATGTTTTCGTCTTGACTCTCCGGTAGAGACTTTGGGGCACTCTTTGAAGTTCTTTGTGTTGGTTGAATAGATGAATCTGAGATTGTGTGATGCATATCGTATAATCATACCCACGGATACATGAGGTGACATTGGAGTATCTAGGTGACATTAGGGTTTTGGTTGATTTGTGTCTTAAGGTGTTATTGTAGTACGAACTCTATGAAAGATCGAACAGAAAGAATACCTTCGTGTCATTTTATTACGGACTCTTGAATAGATCGATGAGAAAGAATAACTTTGAGGTGGTTTCGTACCCTACCATAATCTCTTCATTTGTTCTCCGCTATTAGTGACTTTGGAGTGACTCCTTGTTGCATGTTGAGGGATAGTTATATGATCCAATTATGTTATTATTGTTGAGAGAACTTACACTAGTGAAAGTATGAACCCTAGGCCTTGTTTCCTAGCATTGCAATATCGTTTGTACTCACTTTTATCATTAGTTACCTTGCTGCTTTTATATTTTCAGAGTCCGGCCAGGTAAATATATTAGTTAAGCCTGTGCTGACTAGCTAATTGATGCATTCATTGTTTTGGTATGTACACATATTAATTAACTCTCATCTTTCTTCTTTTTTCCAGCCCTCCGGATTAAGCACAACTTCGGTAAAGAAACGAGGCCCGAAGAGAAAGTTGCGCTCGGATGAAAGGTTTGAGATCACAGCAATCGCGCGCGACGGCCAACCGATTGAACCCATCCGGACAAAGGAAGCATTTGCTGCTCAGTGCGGGGTTCTTGTTAGGGACAAGATCCCGATCAGCATCCACCAATGGTATAAGCCTAAGAAGGAAGACCCTGAGGTGTCTTATGTCAATGATATGCAGAAAGATGATCTTTGGACTGAGCTGAAGGCAAATTTCACCCTACCGCCAGAGGAGGATCCGGAGAAGCCAGTTAAAGAGCAATTAATCAAGTCTCATGCTCTTAAGAAGATGGCAGACCTATTCAGGAGGTGGAAGAATGAGCTGAAAACGTTTGTCGACAGAGAAGAGACACCAGAATTCATCGGCCGGTATGAGAAGATCAGAGATCACTGGCCCGCATTTATGGCCCACAAGACATCGGAAAAGAGTAAGAAGATGTCAGCGACAAACAAGAAGAATGCTGCGAAGAAGAAGCTTCACCATCGCACGGGGTCAGGTGGCTACCTCAAAGCCCGGCCTAAGTGGGCCAAGGCTGAGAATGATCTGCTTGAAAAAGGGATCGAACCCCAGACAATGAACTGGACAGACCGTTGCCGGACTTGGTTCTTCGGGGCTGGCAGAAAATTGGACCCTGTATCAGGGAGGTGCGTTTGGACGAACGAGCTTTTGAGAATACAAGTCAAGAAGATTCAGCAATATATCGATGCAGTGCAGGAAGGGACGTTCGTTCCAGACAGAGAGAACGACGAGCTCACAATGGCCCTCGGGAATCCTGAGCACCCTGGACGGACACGACGCACGCCAGGCTCCGTTCCGTGGAAGGCTGGATTTCCGGACGCAGGCGGTTACAAAAGCCAGGAGAGGAGGAAAAAAATGGAGCAGACCCAAATTCAGTAGCTGCACGAAAGGGTTCAAGCGCTAGAGGAACGAGACGGCAATTGACTTGCCGAAACTACCCGCGAAGCTACCCCGCCATCTCAGCGGAGAAGCAGCGTGGCTTCCACCGAGCTGCTTCAGCCGGAGCATGTCTTGATGGGTCCTGCTAGCTACCCCGTGGATGCTATCACGGAGTCTCAACATTGCCACCTTATGGCGCAATGGCAGAACTTCAAAGTCAAGGCAGTTGTTGGCTCTGTTTTACCTCCTGAACCCGGCGCAACCTACCACTGCCGGCTGAATCCAGAAGGATATGCTAGGGTGATGGTGGATGGAATAACGGAGGGATTTGAGGACCTCCAGCTTGACCACCCTACCGGTGAGGGCAGACTCGGCTGGGTTTAGCTCTGAAGACACCGTGCCTATGGCGGAAGGAGCTCATTAACCTTCCGAATTGGACGCCTCAGGCGAGTAAGGGCACTCCGCCTCCTTCTCCGCTTGCGCCGGCAAGTAATCAGGTCACTCAGCCTCCTTCTCCGGCGCGTGGCGGCACTCCGCCTCCTCCTCCGGCGCGTGGCGGCACTCCGCCTCCTTCTCCGCCTGCGCCGGCGTGCCAGAGCAGCCAGCCTCCTCCTTCTCCGCCTCGTCAGCAAGGGCGGAAGAGACCCGCCGCCGCTCTGGCTGCTCCGGCGCGTCATAGTCCTTCTCCTCCGCCTCGTAAGCAAGGAAAGAAGACAGCCGCAGCCGCTCCGTCTGCTCTGCCGGCGTCTAGCAGTACAGCTGCCAGAGGCGGGAGGCAATACAGATTCGGTCCTTCTCTGAAGACTCCAGAGAAGTTACCATACGAGAGGACCGAGGAGGAGAACGCGAAGATCGTGCGAGCCGAAGTGAAGAACTTCTTTGAAGGGGTGAAAGCAGAGAAACATCCACCTCCGGAGGAGAAGGTAGATCCGGTGAAAGCGAAGCGCACTCTGGCTGCCCTGACAAAACCACCAAAGTCTCCGCCGAAAGGCAACTATGAGCGCATTATTGCAAGGACATTTGTCGAAGCGGAGCGGTCGGGAAGTACTGTCAGTGATCAAAGGTTAAAATAACAACGAGCTATGAAAAAAATTGCCCAGCTCGGCGAACAAGCGAACCAATCGTGCCCCCCGCTCAAGGTGTCTAAAGACATCGTCGCTAATGATCCGAGGATGGTGGCCGGTTATAGCAATCTTGGAGATTACCTGCCCGACGATGTACATTATGAAATCATGGAGGTGGACGAACACAAATACCATTACGGGAAGCCTCTCGTTAAAGATGAAAGATCTCTAACAACAATGATGCGAAGATTACATGATTGGTACATGAAAACCTACAGAGAGTCTGATGGGATGAATACTTTGACGCTGAGAGTTAAACCGGAGCATGACCTCGTTGGAATTGAACTGCTGAATGTTCCATTTGAGGAGTTCTTCCAGTTTTTCAATGAAAAGGCCCTCGATAAATCAACGATCACTTGCTACTGTCTGTAAGTAGTACTACTTCTGTCTGCGGAGGCTAACTTGCTACGATCGTTGGTATTAAATCAAAACAAAGATATAATACTCTTTCCTTACAACTTCAAGTGAGTGTTACTGTCTTGTGCAGATTCGGTTTCCCTTATTAGTCCAGGTTATGGTAATGTAATTGATGACTTATGCATGCATGCGCAGCTTCCACTATATTCTCCTAGAGATTAAGCTTGAGCAGGGAGTAGTAACCGTCTTAGACTCGAGATGAAAAGATCCCCAGGACTATGCGGACATGACTCAAATGCTCGAGAAGTAAGTTAAATCAACCATTATCCACCATATCAGCAACTTTGTTCATTTCCTGATATCAAGTAATTGTTTTCTTTGTCTGGCAGGGTTTGGAGAAAATTCACCACAAAAGCTCCGGGACTGCCGAAGAAGCTGCAATTTAGACACCCGAAAGTAAGTACTATAGTAGCATGTTCCGCACATCTCCTAGTGATTCAAGCGCTAGTTTCATCCCCATTTAGCATGCTTGCTTATCAGTTAGATTGACCTCTATTTCTTGTAAAGTGGTTGTGGCAGGAACAAGGGAATGATTTCTGTGGATACCACGTTTGCGAGTCTATCCGCCACACGACCTGTGAGCGGGGCTACTCTGACGAACAATATGAAGTGCGTAAGCAATAATATTCACAATTTTAGTTTATTACCATCATTTGTGTCGAGTTTCATTTATTCATATATATATATGTATTGACCCCCTTCTTCAAATTAGATCTTTCGGATGCGGCATGAACTCCTAGCACCAGATCGTATGCGAGCAATTCAAGAGGAATTGGCGGCATTCTTCCTTGACCACGTGATCGCTGAAAACGGAGAATACTATGTGGACCTTGTGTTCTTACAACTTAATTACAAGATTATATTGTAAGAGATAATTATTGTATATATGTAGCCGGTAGTGTCAGATAGATATACGAGAACTTGTTGTTCGACCAATCTCTCGGAGAAGGAGGGGTGGTCGATATGACTTCTCTCTGTATGCATATGTTCATGACGATCCTTTGTTTCCTTCATTTGCTTACTAGCTAGCGTGTCTAGTCCTCTCCATACGTATATAGTACGTAGCGTCGACCAAGCACGGAGATAAGAGAGGACACTTCTCTCTATTAATTAGCTAGCTAACACAATATATGAAACACCTAAATTAACCCCCCAAAACCCCCCAACCCCCCCCCCCTTTCAAAAAAACAGAAACCCCAGCCCCTGAAATGCTGACACGTGGATGCCTATTGGTCCCGGTTGGTGACACCAACCGGGACAAAAGGCCCTGCCTATTGGTCCCGGTTGGTGTCACCAACCGGGACCAAAGGCCCCCCTGCTTGGGCTGGTAGTAGCGGCCACGTGGAGGACCTTCTGTCCCGGTTCGTGTAAGACCGGGACTAAAGGGTTAGGGCTTTAGTAACGACCCTTTAGTCCCAGTTCGAAAACCGGGACAAAAGGCCCTTACCAACCGGGGTAAAAGCCCCTTTTTCTACTAGTGGCAGTGTGCAGTTTAGTTGCGAGATCCTGTGGTCCCTTGAGAACGAATGTTCTTCTGCTAACAGTTTTCGTACAAGTGAGACATTAAGGCAAATGCGGAAATGTAGTTCAAATTGTGATGTGATATCATAGACAGTACCTTACGCTGCAGCCGAGACCAATGTGTAACAAGATTATTCCAGTCACCGTCGGATAAATGTAGCACCGGAGACTTTACAGAAATTTCATCCAGAGGCTTGCCATCGAAGTGAGCTTGCCTCAGGTAGGAACGATACTTCATCAACGAGTGCTTGAAAAGCGCAACCAACCCTTGCTCGTCATCACAATCCAGTTTGCTCCTCGCCTATTTAAAAGAATGAAATCTTGTGTCTTCTGTCAACAGAAACATATGCAGTAATGACCATGAATAACATTAGTACATTACTTACGCGTAAGTTGCGGAGGAAGACTGGAAAATGTTCTATGTCTGCGGTATAATCTTTCCATGAAGGAAAGATGCGCACAAAGTTCCTGACAACAACATAAGCTTCGTCTTCTAAACTGGGAAGAAATGGAACAGGGGTCCTATTTGCTACAATTGGGGCTCTCTCTGGTTTGAAAAGGGATTTGGCAACTGGATTTGGTGTACTCTTTGCTGGAATGGGGGTTTTGCGTCGTACAGCTGGTGCTATGTCAACTGGCATAATCATACTGTTTGCTGCAGTTGGGGTCTGCTGAGTTGGGGCATCAGAAATGACCAATGTAGTAGGGCTAGAGTCTACTAGAGTTGGGGTATTTTGTGGGTCAGGTGATATTGCAACTACACCTAATGGGCTATTTGATTTATCAGGTGCCACTACCTTTTCCAAATACTTTGCTTGTGCTCCTCCATGATCAGCAATCGCCCTCTTCCTTTTGAACGTTTGATACACAAGAACAACATTTGAATGGATAAATATGGTATGATGACAGATGGAATATGTACTGAAAATGGATAGGCAGGGCGTATTCACATACACGATGTGTAAACTAAGCTAATGGCAGTTCAACAAAGTAGAAGCAATGCAAAGCATCAGTTGCAAGATATGTGCGAGCAATGTAACCTCGAAAAGTTAGAGCAAGTACCTTAATGGGTGAATAAGATAGGGCATCTTCCTCTGACTCCTCCACTAGGGAGCTACATTGACTTAGGTCTCCCTCTAGCTCAGAATCACTGTTAGGATCATATTCTGAGCATGAATCTGTAGGTGGAGAGCGTTTGCATTGCATTGCATCCAGACTTGATTTCAGTCCCTTAATGCCAAGTTTGACGGCCATGGCATTGTTCTGCTTTATTCTTTTCATGCGCGCAAGCTCATAATCATTATGATGCTATTCAGAATCTCAGATTCATGAAAACATAAAAAGTAGTCAGATTATCTATGGAATGCATTACGTATTCAACTCGGAGAGTGTCTCCCTATAAACTCCTGCATATGCAAAGTTCCCCTCCCCAACCGTGCTGACCAGACCACACACAGAAATACAAACCCCTTATGTCTCTATAACAGGCAGGCACACATTTCAAAACTGAAGTAGGAACATTAGAATCATATGAAATTCGTATTTGAACAAATAAACTAAGCAATTATGAGTGGCGTAATGTTTAGCTTCAAGGGTGGAGTGTTGGTAGTGCGACACAAAGCAAGTAGGCAGATTGTATTCCATGTAAAAGATCGAAACCTATGTAAAAGCTGGAAATGACACTTTCATTCTATACAATGCAGTGTTCGTTACCCACACATGATGGAAGAGATCACATAGAGAAATACTATTCACTCATGTCTACGGTTCCAGTATTTAGAAACAGGGTGGTCCACCCTAAAAGAATATTGACAACAAATATGACAAGGCAAGCATAGATGTAGTGAATCAATCATTTACTTGTGAGCTTACTAGGACAAGTATGCAGAATTGTAACTGCAGTGAGAGACTGTCCAAAATCTGAATGAAGAAGTCTGTCTAGCACTTATTGTTTGCAACTAATTGACGTGAATAATTGGATATTATATCGAATGTGTAAGAAAGACAAGTAAAATTGTCAACAAACCTGGCTTGCAGTAGTAATCTGGGTCAATGTCACTACGACCAACAATCCAAAATGACTAGTTTCTGTTCCGAGGGCCGGAATTTTGAAAACCCCGTGAACTTTAGAGGTACTAAAGATTACCGAAATACATCTGAACTATTAAGTGTAGGTAGCACTGAGCACACAACAAACCCTAATGATAGTCCCGCCTAATGAGTAATGAATCAATTAGAAAATGGGTGATGAGGAGTGGCTGCTGAGTGTTGAGGACGTACCTCAGGATAAATCGGGTTGGTTTGGTGGGTGCTGCACGCCTGAGCCCTGAACGGACTGGGAAGGTAGGCACGGCGGCGCGCCCGGGCAGCGGTGACGCTGTTGGGCGAGCGGCTCCTGGCCTCCTGCTAGTCCGGCATCTCCTCCTAGAGTCATGCCGTCCGGGGACAGCAAGTCGCCGGCGAGGCAGGCGGCTGGGGGCGAGTAGAGATCGGTAGCGCACAACAGAACAGAGGGGAATCGGGGCCTGGGACAACCCAAAATCCCAGGGTGGGCCGGCCCACCATGGGCACCCTGTAGAGATACACACCCGAGCGGCGAACATGCATTTTCGAAACTAATTTAGGAACATTTAGCTGACCAATTAAACAACTTTGTTTAGCTTGATGGGTGGAGCAGTGTTATTATGACACGAAGCACGTATTCTAATCGTATAGTGATCATAAAAGGGGGAAACTCTAAGCATAATTTTTTAGCAAAAGAGGGTTTCCCCTCCGATTTCTTTTAAAGAAACCACCACGGAACCAACATGATCAATTAAACCCTAAGCATGATCAATTAAACCATATTATGGTTGTGCCATGGCAGATTTGAAGCTGCAAACCGGAGAAATGATATTTAGCATCCATTGTTTGCTTCAAACTAAGAACTAAATTCTAAGAGCTGAAAAGAAAGTAGAGTAACCAAGTTAAGATCTATTTTCTGGTTGAGATAAAAAAGTTGAGGAGATATGAAGTACCACCTCTCTTGCGGCGCCGTGTAGGCATCGGGGGTGCGATGGCTGTCGGTGGCGTTGAAGCAGATCTGCGACGGTAGACGGGTGCATCGGGGGATAAGTCCCGTTGCGGTGGAAGGGAAGGTCGTGTGAGCGGCCCCGGCAAAGAGGACGACGACGCCGATGAAGCGAGAGGACGCGATGCAAGGCTATTGGTCCGTCGCCGTGGATGAGAAACGTCCATCTCTAGCAGTGGACGACGCGGTCTTGGTAGGCGCTCCGGCATGGTGGAGGACGGTGGCGATGGATGTGGTGGAGGACGGCGGCGATGGATGGGGTGGCGGACGGAGGCTGGTGTGGGGATGGGGTGTTCTAGCGCGGACGGTGTATGAATGGGAAAATGGAGGGAGAGGTACGGGGAACCATGTTTTTGGGACGCGCCTGTCTGAAATATGGGAAAGTTACGAACTTAGCCCCCGTTTAAAATTTGGACGTCTCGTCGGTTGGGGATAGGACGGTAATCTCGCATCTCGCCAATATTTGCCCAGAGCGATTTCGGGCGAGGAGAGGGTGGTTGGCGCCCATGGTTGGCGCCCACGGTGTATGAACGGGGCTGACAGGTAGGGCGGTTGTGTCACGTCTGAGTGAAGTTACAAACCTGCCCCTATTGAAAATATTTGCCTACATCGATTTCGGCCGAGTCGAGTTTGTTTTGCCGCCCACCGTGTATGAATGGGGAATGGAGGGAGAAACAGAGGTCTTTCGGACGAGCTTGAATCAAATGAGTTTTGCCGCCCATGTTTGACGCCCACCGTGTCGGAATGGGCTCAGAGGCGGTCGTGTCACGTCTAATTGAAGTTACTAACCTACCCCTATTTAGAGCAGTGGAAATCGGGCCGATGGATTGTCCGTGTAATGGGTAGACAGTAATTTCCATCTCCCAAACACTTGGCTTCGGGCAGCCGACGTGGGAGTGGACATTTTGCTGCTTCTTTCGAATTTTGGGACAATAAGCATCCACGTTTACCCTGGCAACTAAATTCGAATCCATTTTGTATTCCTATATGAATCTTTATAAATCATTCTATGTGTTTTTATATATCTTCAAAAGGACGACAAAGATGTATTCCACTGTCATATATGAATATGGTTTACAAATGCCGATACTCAAATTCAGAAACTAGAATCCAGTTTAAGGTGAATTCGAATATTTGGAACACTTCATGTCCAACTCAAATGTCACACGCAGCATAATGTGTACTCCCATTTAGATATGTACACAAGCGATGTATCAAGATTCAAATACCGAGTCAATCAACCAAGAATGTACAGAACTAACAGACATATAAACACTTATAGAGTATATGGATCAATAATATCAACTAACATACATAAGCCAGGCCGCTGTACTTTTTTTGGCTACAACAGCATCCTTTTTTAGCCAGCATCTTGGCCCTTTCCGATGCGTGCCACTTATGGTCCATCTATACTACTACTATTGCTGAATGCACATTCAGCCCGATTGGCATATTTGTAGGTCTGGCACAGCAATCCAAATGAAATGTCTCCGAGTCTTATCAATTAATACAGACTTGTGCTCAAATAAAATTACAAACCAAAAAACAAAAAAAACAATTATTACATGATCTCTAAAACAAATGGTTTGATTGATTACATGAACAGACAACACAAAGGTTATTCAACTATGGAAAGAACATTTCACCTATGATTTACCAAGTAGGAATTTAATTTCCTTTTTTCCTTCAGGACCTTAACAATCTGGTCAGTCTCAGCTTGCTTCGTTTTGAAATCCACCAAATATTTAATGGTTGTCTTGAGTACTGCTTGTGATTGTGCTGTTTGCTTCCTCAACATGTCAACTTCATCTCTAAGTGCAGAAGCAGAATCTCTTTCTACCACTAGTTTAGCCTCTAGAGCATCAGCAGTTGGCAATTCATAATGCACGATTGGGCCGGTGCCACTGCTGTGGGATGATGCAACGTCCATGGGGACCTCGCTCTTTGATCTTGGGCTAACCTGTTTTGCCATTAAAGTTCCGATTGGATTCAGAAAAGTTGAAGTTAGCAAAACATCTCAACTGGGAGTTATAACAGCAAACCAGTTAAACAAACAAGGAATTAAAGAGTTTCAATTGGATGCTGAAAAGTAGTTATTAACATCATTGTAACCCGCTGTTGCAGCAGCAAAGCAGTTAAACAAACAAGTAGATATTTAAGTTAAGGCAAACAGGTAATTCTTAACAGTAAGTATCAAACACATAGATAGGCGCAGTCTACAATATGATTAACAGGCTGTGCCATTATGTAATCAGTAGCAAACTAAATTAAGCCAAGCAACATAATTGAACAATTTTGCAATAAGTGGCTAACTAAAATTCCGAGAAGCAGGTAACTGAACTTACGCTAGTTCTTTGTACAGGCACACTGCAACTTCTTTTTCGCTTACAAGGTTGTACGAAGGAGTCCATGGCATCAATTGCTTGGATACGCAGTCCCAATACTTCTTTCTTCCCACACTGCATGGGTAAGTCGAATGGTTAATCTGGTAAGATGGTGCGTCCTTGATATGTTATATGAGGACGTGTAGTCAGACTAGTTGTAGCCAAACACATCACACTAGCTTTTACTGTATATTTCATGCGATTACTTTTGGCATATCGAGATCTAAGCAATCTACAATAGGATGAAAAGACTGGCATCCTTCACATTATTGACGAACTCAGTTCATAGAAACAAGCAATTCAACCATTCTGTGGGTAAATCAAAAGCGCCACTGGAATATTTTTCACTATCCAATCATACACGCAAAAAGGGGCGACGCCACCATAGGGGCTGGTATGGGCGGCCGCCTCAGGTGGCTGGAAAGTGTGCACCTAGTTTTAGTCGTCTAGGTTGGCCCACGCTAGTTTTGTTCATCCCAACGCACGACCAGGCAATGTAAAAAATGAAGAAAAATGTTCCAATTTGGATGGGCGAATAACATAAGTGCAAGGCAGGCCCTATAGCAGGCTCGCGGCCCAAACGAGCGCCTCCCATATCGATCGGCAGCAGGAAAAATCCCAATTCATTCGCTCCAGCCTCTAGTCTGGTTCGCTCCTAACCTAGCTGCCGCTGGACAGACCGACACAGCACTTCCTCGCGCCCTCGTTGGAGGGCGGTCGCCGGGCTTCAAGCGAACGCAAGGACAAGAAGATGAAGATCCAACCCTGGTGTAGCCTGCGTGGGAGGCAGCGGCGGCAGCACGGGCATGGCATCGAGCTTGCGCAAACGGACAGTCGCAGCTTGCAAGAGTAGCATGCGCAACGAGCAGGTACATCACATCCCTGATTATATCTAATTCAACTCTTCAATTTCTGGCCAATAGTTAAACCTGACGGTGTTGTAAAACTGCTTGTATGTAGGGAATCTATGAGAAAATGAAACCAATTTCTACTTATTTTATAACTCCCCCAATCAATACTGAACTGACTGAATCTGATGTATCTAATCAAGTTTCCGGTGCAAACATACAAGCTCATGTTGTTCTTGAGCCTGAAGTGTCTAATGAACAGACTGCTAATGAAGGATTTGATGCAAACATTTACATGCTCCTGGTGATGAACATATAGTGTCTAATGAGGGATCTAATGCAAGCATTTTGCAAGCTCATTGAAGGATTTAGTGTCTAATGATGATCTACTATGTTGAGAGAGACAGAGATTTGCAGGCATTGATGACAAGCAAATTATAGTGCATTTTCATAGCTTGAGGAAACGTCGAGGCCATCTACCAGAAAGTCCCCGTATCATGACAACATAGCATAAATACTTTTCTAATCTGTTGTTTGAAACTATTGGCATACTTGTGCAGGATAGATATATTGATATGCAGTTTGCGCACTGGTTATACGTGCAATTACACTTCGATATTTTCAGCCAGAGAACGAATAATTCAAGCAGGTACAGACCATGTTTGTAGTCCTTGTACACCATGTTGCATTTTGTGTTTTTTGGTGCTTGCATCATTTAGTGTTTATAATCTGAACTACTTTGGATCATTAGCTGGTTTTCAAAGTGCATGTAGCTTCACATTTCTCAAGTTATGTTGATTTCCGGAGTGCAAGTGCCTTCGTATTTTTTAAGTTAAATGTTCGCCCCTGGTAACTTGAATTCGTGGATCAGCCACTGCACACAAATCATACACGAATGCCAGTACGAATTAAATGAAATGCAGGGACTTACGCTAGCTCGTTGTACAGGCTCACTGCAGCCTTGCTTGCACTTGGGATGTTCCATGTACAAGTCCATGTTACCACTTGCTTGGATGTGCAGGCCTTGTGCTCCTTGCATCCCCCTCTGCATTTTTGACACGGCGAATGGTTGATCAAATAAGAGGAATCGACCTTGATGTTGTACCGGAGGACAGATACTTACAAGGTTATACGGGTGTGCAGGATGTGTACCAGATCCCGTAGCGCCGTCATGCTTCGCTAAAAATGGATTTGCCTATTTCAGATGATATCTCCAGAAGAAATAAGAGTTAAAGTCAAAGTTGCATAGGCGTGTAAGCTAAGAGAGCAGTGAAAGGATATCCAAACATCGTCGGAACAGTGCACAAGGGAGTGATGTGTGGATACCTAGTTCGGGCCGGCGTTTGGGCATGCTCGCCTAGCTAGAGTGCGGGTCACTTCAGAGCCGTTGAGGGTGATGCGCTGGCGTTGGCTGGCCGTGCACGGATGCAGATCTTGAGTGGCAGCGGAGCACTACGATGCGGTGGACGAGACCGTTGGTGAAGCCCCAATGGCCTCGGTGGGTAGAGGTGCGACGATGTGCTCGGTGAAGTAGCCCCGGTGAGCTGGGAGACAGCGTCGATGAAGCGCACCTAATGCGGTGGAACTCGGTGTCTGTGAGGCATGTCGGTTGCGGCGGCCGACGTTGTCGGTGGACCACCCGGTGCGGTGGACGAGGGCGTAGATGAGGTAGCTCCAGTGCGGCGGTGAACCGCGACCGTCGTCTTCGTCGTCGTTGTCCGGCACAGAGGTGGGGAACGGTGGGGAAAGAGACGAGACGAGGGGCGATTCGAGGGTTGGTGGCGAATTAGGGATTTGAGCAATCTGGGCGCGGAAGGGGACGGTGGAGAAGAGAGATTTTGCAGGGCTGGAATTGGGGCCGCCACATATTTCAATCCGAAACGTGGAAGCGCGAACTTATATTGTCGTCGTCCTTTTTTTGGGGGGGGGGGGGTGGGTGGCTGGGTGCTACGCGTCCGTCCGACACACGCGACCACCCCGACAGGACTATGCTTCTTTGCCTTAAGGCACATGCCTTTGTGTCCATGACATGTGGGCCCAACAGGTGGCTGGCCCACATGTCAGTGACCCAAAGGCAGTTGCCTTTAAGGCACCGAAGCAGCGTCCACCCCGACACGACCCTGGTCTGCCTGGTGCGCCTACATTTGGGAATGCAAACGATTCTTCTTTCATTTGCAAACAAATCTGTATGTATGACCATGCCCGTGTTTTCCTTGCAATAATTAGTCATTCGAAACGAGATACTCCATCCGTTCACTTTTGTAAGTCGTTTCAGACAACTTAAAATGAACTGTTTTGCACATTGTCTGAAATGTCTTCAAGGTCTTATAAAAGTGAACAGAGGGAGTACTATAAGTTAATTAATGAGGAGTTATTTGAAAAAAATCGAAACGGTACCCACGCTAACGTGGATTAGAGTGTGTGTCACATAATTAGTTATTTGAATTAGAGTGTGTGTCACGTAGTTAGTTATTTGAATTAGAGTGTGTGTCACGTAGCGATCTCCAATTCTAACGTGGATTTCACATTTCACTGTATCCACGCTACATTTTTAATACAAATTCATATGTATATGATGAACACCATGGTAGTGAGAAAAGTTTTGGATGGATTCAAACATATGACCTACAAAATAGCACAACAAACTGAGTCAATGTCAACTTTTCGAAACTTAGTATGGCACGAATTCGAAATAATTACCCGTATGCCTGGTCCTCGGTTCAAATCTTACAATGTACACCGAATTGAAACATCGATATTAAGTCTCGTACTATGTACATTCAAATGTTGTTTTTAGCCCCCCCCCCCCGCGCACAAATGCTACATACTTCCTGTATCAGTCAATCTTCCTCTCCTAACCACCTTAGGAAGCTATCGGTTTCCAACACACGTTCATTCTTTCTCTCCATGTTTCGATCTCTAAGTCTCTCAACTACACAACCCCTTTTTCCACTCCGTTACCAAATGTATTTACCTCACACACCCGCCATTGCACCCCATGCCGAGCTCTCTCTCTCTCCCCCCTCTCCCTCTCACCGTCTCGCGCTAAATACATGCATTGCCTATCTAGCCCCCAACCTCTCATGCGCACGCACGCACGTTGTATATCTAGGTCACTCCCTCGAGACTGTCTCACTCTTTCTTCCGCACGGCGGGCCACACTCGCTCAATCTCGCTCTCTTTATCTGAGTCTCGTTTAACCTCGTTTTCTTTCACACACAAATGATATATCTCCCTGTTCGGGCCTCAATCGACACACTCTATACTCTCTCATGCAGATTGTCTATCTAGGTCAGTCCATCCAAGCCGCCGCCACTCTTTCGACCTGATGGTGGGCCACGCTCACTCAGTCTCTCTCTCTTTCTCTCTCTCTCTCCATATGTCTCGATTGACCTCGCTCTTTCTCGGACAAAAACGATATATCACCATGTTTGAGCCCAATTCGACCTATTCACATTGTATCCTCTCTCATGCACATCGTCTATCTAGGTCACTCTCTCCAACCCGTCTCACTCTTTCGATCGCACGGCCACCCTATGTGATCGGTTGACCTTGCT
This sequence comes from Triticum aestivum, assembly GCF_018294505.1. Lineage (NCBI taxonomy): Eukaryota > Viridiplantae > Streptophyta > Magnoliopsida > Poales > Poaceae > Triticum > Triticum aestivum. The sequence continues at coordinate 573,522,621 of NC_057799.1, forward strand.
TCCTCCCACGCACAAAATATATCTACACGTCTGTGACTGGATCATCTCTCAAGCTCTATCTTACAGCCCTCACCCTTGCCAAAAAGCTCAATCGGACAATATCTCTCCAGAGCATATATATTTGTTCAAGGAATGTCGGACCGCACTCACTTTGTCTCTCTGTCTATATGTCTCTCGATTGACCTCGCTTTCTCACACCGTATCTTCCACGCGTTGAAGCTACTACCTCTCCATCCCTCGCAAAGCCGGAGCTATTTACATTGCGAGGGGCACTCCAACCTTGGATTAATTTGTGTAGGCATTTATTCCGGTCGGTTTAGATTATATTTTCGTAGCATTCGGCCCACAACTACTCCAAACACCGTTGCAACCCACGCAACTCCCCTAGTTGATTTCCCTCTGGCTCGGTCATCGCTCTCTCGCACGTCCTTTCTCGCCTTCAACGTCGCACCATGGTATTATTTAAAAAACTATGTTGTTCTCTTTAATCATTATAAATAAGCTACAAAACTACACACCGATAGTCCACTTGGAATGGAACAAATTTCGACCCACAAATTAAAGTGCTACAAACTACACACCGAGGGCCCACATGTCATGAAACAAATTTGGACCCATATACAAATTAAAAAATAAGGACGAGGATCGAACATGCGACCGGGCCTTCAAGCCATACATCAATAGGCAACATATGTAGAATAGCAATGTTTGTTGTACCCCCTTTGTTCACATAATGTTTTTATATTACCACAGCCTAATTAATGGATAACATGTAATATTATTTTTAGTACTATTCGCCTTCACTTACTGGTGGGTTCCATGTGTGCTCTCTCTCTCTCTCCTCCTCTTCTGCGTTTAGACGCACAGGCAAACAGGAAGAACTCGCGGGCGATGTTGCCGTTGACCATATCTGGACGCGTTCACAAGTCACGGCACCAGTTTCACGTACTAGCAGCACTAGTCAGTGTGTACGTGCAATGCACGTTAATTTGGAAGTATATTAAGTGCATGCGGATATTAACTACTAGGATATTATTTGCGTGTTGTCATGTGATTAGCACTAGTTTTGGCATGAAATTAACTGCACACTAGTCTAGGTCGTTGGATGACAAGGACTACATGTGGCTTGATGACGTTTTACATTTAATTTGATACGGCTCTAGCAGAACATTCAATCGATCAAACCATACATTTCGTTTAGTCTGACTCCGACTTTAAATTATACGACGATCGATATAAAATAAACAGAAATGATAAAAGTTCGGATTTTAAGCATGGCAATCCGAATGTTTTTCATGGCAAATTTAGATTACGCGGCGGCGGCGGGGGCGTCTCGCGGTGGGAAGCGGCTCCTCTGCCATGCTCTGTGTGTGGTCGGGCCACTGACCGACGGCGACGGCGGCGTCTTGCGCCGTTGTTGGCGTACTCCTGGACGTTGGCCTAGCTTCAAGGAAGGCAAAAATGTTCTGGACTTCGGAGCGAGTCAACTGGCGGGAGGAGGCGACTGGCGTTGGTGCAAGGAAGCGGTCGACAGCGGCCATCCATGCCGCTTAGGGGGGCACTTGCACCCGCGTGGGGACAGGTGCTGTCAGCGGCGCGGCGGAGACATTCGTGTGCACGGGCATCGGCACGGGCGCGCATGTCAGTGCACACGCAGGCGCATGCGCTGGCAGGTCCACGGGCAGCGGCATGGGTGTGCGCGTCAGTGCACGCGCAGGTATCATACGACCTAGATGCTCATATCACCGTAGCGGGTAATTAAGCTACGGGGAGCACCTAATATGAGCACCGGGGAGCCGTTGGATCGAAGATGCAGCGGCACACACGAGGCCTGAATGTTTTATTTGCAAAAAAAACCTTTGGAGAGTTTGGAAATTGCGCATAATTACAAAGACTACTCCCAAGCCATTGGATCTCACTTCCAACGGTGTAAAAACTCGTATCACCATAGCATCTAAGCTGCGGGGTGGATGTGATATTCTATGTCGCTGTCATTTTTGTTCATAAACTTGCAAAATACGTGTAACTCGTGCCGTTACTTGTCTAACCGCGCAAAGTGTTTGTTCAAAAAAACCATCCTACACTGAAATATCGGAACAACACACGGGGGTCCCACTTGTCATTAATCAAATTTGGACCTAAAACTAACAAATCTGAATGACGAGATTCGAACTGGCAACCTGGACTACAAAGCGTAAGTCGGTAGCCTGAAAAAACGAACGGTTGTTGGCTTTGTCCCATAACTTGATTTTATACGGTACTTGCGTTGAGTAGAGTAGAGGGAGTGCCTCGTCAACACGTGCATGACCATTGTCTCACTTACTGGTGGGTCCTAGGTCTGCGATCTCAATCTCTCTTCTCTCCATCGTCTAACCTTTGCACGGGCACACACGAAGAGCGGCGCTAGCTTGCCGTGGTATTATTACAACTAAAAAAAGCTTGGAAAATAGAAGAATCGCCTAGAACAAGAGACGTTGTGGCTGGTCGAGACGGAGCTAACCACATCTATCCTCTGTGCCACGTTTGCATGATGAAGCTGTGTGGCTAGTGGGGTGTTTTCGACCGACTGGCCGGGTCCCGAGGTCGAACCATAGGTACTACGTCTGATACAGTATATTTTTACATGCATATTTTTCCTCCGTGCCGAGACGTGGCACACCCTACCGCGCGGTTTCGGGGTCCTCCCGGGTCGTGCACGCATATATTCTTCCTGACGTGGGACGCCCTACCGCGCGTTTTCTGGGTCCTCCTCGGTCGTAGCAAGTAAATGAGTCGTCAAATCATGAAAGACCACCTTTCCCACCGAGTACATCAGTGAAGCACGGTGTCTAGCTAGTTGGGCTAGTTCGATCGATTAGCTAGGCCGCCGCCACATTTGTTTTTTCACCCCTTTTTTTATCTACTTGCTGGCAGGTAAATTTAAATATCCACCGCGGCGTTGCTCTGGTGTTTGGGTGTGGCAGGATTTTTAATTTTTTGATTGACGGGAGCAGGCGCGGCAGGATTTTTAACTTTTTGATTGACGGGAGCAGGCGCAGCAGCAATTAGTCACGATGGCTGCTCCTGTAAAAACCCACTGCTCCCTGATGTGAGAAGTCGTCGACTGGTGTTTTACCATGGTGAAAACCAAAAGATTCCCCGCTCCCTCCGCCTTCCCGTAGATTGCATTGCCTTTCAGCCGTTTCGCCCCCTTTGCTTCCTGTCCCCATTGCTTCTACCTGGTGCCATGGCGGCGCAACAGATCACGGAGTCCGAGGTGAGGCGCCTGACACAGGAGCTCCATGCCAAGGATGTGGAGCTCAGGTACAAGGACGTGGAGCTCCGTGAGCTCAAGGAGGAGAGGAGTGCCATGCTCCTCCGTTATGTGCGGGAGTTCACGGAGCTTCAAAAGCGGCAGGCGCCCACCACAAAGATGCTCGAGGCGTCGGCGGCGTTGCTGCAAAAAGCGGGAGATACGATAGGCCGTCAGGGGAGCCGGCTGGAGCGCGAGCGGGCCGATCGTGACGAGGTCCAGGATCGCCTCAGCCACTTGGTGAACCAAGTTGCCACGCACGTGTTGCGGCTGCGCGATGCCTACCGTCATGCCAGCGCGACGATGCCGGCCGTCGGGCTAAACCCGTTCGACCACCCGGTCGACTTCAATGAGCTGCGGCTTCCTGACCTGGTCTCCTTCTTCACCTATATCTCCGAGGAGCTGAGCCGTCTCCGCGCGATGGTGGGGCCTGAGCTGGACAAGGAGGGTTTGCGGGTTGCCGTCGCCGTTGCCAGGCGAATCCTTTCAGGGCTCCGTCACAGGAAACCATTCGTGCCATTGGACGTCGTCTTTGACGAGCTGGCTCCCGTTGACCGGGAGCGGGCTTTGCGGGCGGTTGCACCGTGCATCACCAACGTCGTGCGCCTCGAGAAGCAGAGGGACTTCGGTGGTGTTTAGGCGCCCTCTGCATGGGCATGTCCATGTCTCGGCGCAACATGACCGTTGGATCAAACTCAGGCGGTGCAGATCAGTCACTGTAGCACAAAGCGTGTGGGTGTGTTTGGTTGCATTCTCATCTCAATATAGTTGTTTCCTCTTCGTGTATTTTTGTCAACCTACTAGTGTGGACTCATGCACCCTTCATGCACTCTGCCAAACACCCAAAAGTGGGTCGAGAAGGGAACTTTTGCTCCCATCCCGTGCACCCTTCATACACCCTGCCTAACACTATTCGTGCTTCATATGGTTCATGTTTCGTGGAGTACTGTAGCACCGTACTCTCCGTGCGCTGTGGACCTACTTCTGTTAACATTGATCTCACCGTTCATTCTCGACCGGACAGTCGAAAAAGCGGTACTATGTTACACATAGGAGTAGTTGACATGCGCACAACATCATTTGTTATCGTCATATCTTACTACACTAGCAACAAGATTGTGTAGTACTGACGTATGAACCACTGCACATGCCTAGTAGTAGGAGCACTGTGTATGTTCAAGTGGCTACGGTGTTTCACACTCCTCCGTCGTAAGAGTGGAAACGCTTGCTGTAATCATTTTTTCCTTCAGAAAAACAGTGGACATGCTCTACCGTGCGAATCCTCCTCCAGCCATGCACTAAATTACTCACTTTCGCCGACGTGTGGGACAGCCAGCACCTGAGTCCACCAGCCATGCACTAAATTACTCCGTAGTAGAGTGACGGTAGACTACACCGATCGAACCGCCGCAGTAATGCCCAATGAGCCGTCAAATCACAAAACCCCCTCCTTTCCAGCAGTAAGTTGGACGGACGAAGCAACCATCATTTCACTCTTCTCTCTCAGCTTCCTCTCTTGAAGAAAACCCCCACTCGCTTCGCTTCTCCCTCATCTCGTTCCTCCTTTCACTCTTCTCTCCCAGCTTCCTCTCTTGGATGGACGCCGGAGCACTGGCCGACGTGATGTCTATGGCTCTGGCCAAAACCGTCGAGGCTCATGGTACGAAGAAGCGCAAGCACCCCGCCGAGACTACCGCAGACAAGCTCAAAGCCATCGCCCTGTCTCTTGTTGATGATCTTTTTTTCGATCTTGATCGTGTTTTTTCATCTAACACGCAGTACTAGTACTGGTAGTACCACTTTCTAGGTGATCTTGCATGTGATTTTAGTGTGCCAAATGACGGTTCTAAATTCCTCTTTTCACCAAAACATGCGAGAGGTTGACACTAATTTCTTATAGATTACTTTCAACTACTCCCTCTGTCCCAAATTTCTTGTCTTAGATTTGTCTAGATACGGATGTATCTAATACTTAAAATGTGACTTGATACATCCGTATCTAGACAAATCTAAGACAAGAATTTTGGGACGGAGGGAGTACTTTATGAACATCAATGCTACCTTTTAAGAGGGTATATTTGCCTCAGTAACTTGTGTTATGGATATTGCATGTAATCCCTCTGCTCTCATGCCTTTGAAGACATGTTCTAGTGTCTTTGTTCACTCATTGCTGTGCGTATATGTAGTCATATATGGAGTATAATATCGAAAATCATCTTATATTTCTGAACGGAGGTAGTAATAAAATATGGTTTCTGTTTGAATTAGAACCAGGTCCGCGGTGGAGATGAAGTTCTCAAAGTCATGCCGTGTGAACTGGAAGACCTGATGATGAGTTCTACTGCTGAACTATTCCAGCTGCTGTGTCCTTGTCGCCACGTACCCTGAACTAGTGTTTTCATGTAGCATTGTTGTCAGGCATGTTCTCAAGGCTGTACTTGACCACAACAATTTCCTGTTTGTGCCTTCGATTACGAAGGGTGTGGTTCTTGTAAAGCTTCCCAACAAATCTAATGTGGCCTGTCTTCATCATCATGTTTATGAGTGGAAAGACGACTCTGTTAGGTTCTCCAAGGTTGACAAGATGGTGATGGTGCATGTAGACATCTCACACGAAGTCCATGGCCTAGTCAGTTATGCGGGGTTCATCCCATAGGTCGGTGGCAAGAAATAGTCTGCAGAGTTTAGTTAGTGCAACTTTGCTTGTCTATAGTAAGTACTATTGTTCAATACTTGATTTGTGTTTGTGAACCCTGTATTGTTTATTAGTACTGCCGCTTTTGGTGTGTGAGCGGTCTATGTTAATGTCTATGTTAATGTCTATCCACTCAATTCAGTCTGTATATTTTGAAGTATCTAGATCATATTTTTTGTGAGGTCGGTTTATCAATTATGGTTACACTCCAATATCTGTATGCATTGCAGGGTTTATCGCACCCACCAGGATTTCCAGTCCCATGGATGTTCGGTCCATACGATTTGTCACGACCTTTGGACTGTCCTGCTTGTGGGAGTAGGCGGGGCCCCTGCATGCCACGCGTAGTTGGACGATCAATCTTCTGTTTAGTACTTCAACATAGTGATTTCCTGGTAAGGATTCACTCGTGTCACATCAAGTAAATCTTATTGATTTACTGTCTAAATCTTATTGATTTAATGTCATGTTTTCCTTCTTTTCCTGCAATTTTACGATGCAGGTTTTGCCATGTGACATTCATCACAGAATAAACCGTTTGGTTTGCTGTATGATGGCTATTTTTGCAGGTTTCACTTCTTATGTCGTGTTAGTAATGAAGGCACTGTCCATCACTTCTGAGTACAAGCTGAATCCCTATGATGAACTGTAGTTTGGTTTAACAAAAATGCTACAATTAGTCCTTCTCGCGTTTAAAAGAAATGAAGAAAAAAACTGGATCACGGTCACGGATCCTAGTCAAGTTAGAAAGCTGATCATAGCAAACCAGACACGATCGCCGCTGTCTGGCACAGATCGAGCACCGGCAGTTGCTCTAGCACTGACAGCGGCAGTAGCTCAGTCTGATCCAGCTGAGGATTGGGCACCGACCGCGTCAGCGGATCAGTCTGATCTATCGGAGGATCGGGCATCGACACCGGCACCTGCTCCGAGACTGGCACCAGCTCTACAAGGAGCACCATCTCCGGCAGCAGCGGCGGCTTCGGCACCTGCACCAACACTTGCACTTGCATCTGCTCCAGCCCGTGCAGTTGCACCGGCAACAGACTGGGCTGCAGTTCGCACTTCATATACCAAAGTCCTTACAAAAACTGACATGTCCACCTTCTTGGTAAGCATTGGCCGCCCAAGTGCTTCGTTCTTTTTTCTTTCCATGTTGTTTCACATGATTCACTGTGTTGATCTAACTGTTTGGTTATCTCTTCTTGTTTGCAAACAGAGAATTCCTAGAGCAACGAGGGAGTCGTTCAACAATCCGGGCGACCACGGCCAAGTTTCTCTTACCATGCGCAGCCTTGGTGTGAATGAACCTGCTCAATATACCGTAAGTACAAAGGATGGTCGCATGATGATTGATGCTAAAGGATGGTCAAGGTTCAAATCTAAATCATATCTTGCGGTAGGGGATGATGTCAAAATCGAACTTTCTCGGCAAGGAGAACTGGTCCAAATCAACTTTGAAATTCTTCAGTAGCAGCACGGAACTGCCGAACTGATCTATCCTCCGAGATATTTTGATGTAATAATCTGGCATGGTGAAACAAGTGTCATGTGTGTATTAGTAGTACGACAGTTGTATTTATCACATGGTATATCGTTGATAGAATTGCAATTCTGATTGCTGGTTAGGAACTGTCGTTCGATTTCATTCCAACAGCTGCCGTGCTTTATACAATTTTGTGTATTTGCCTTGCGACAGCATCTAAAACCAGCGCCGTACCGATCGCTTGCAATATGAAAAGCGTTGAGGTAGAACACATGGGCCCCCAAACACGCAGGTTCGGCCTGCGGCCCAAAGTCCAGAACCATGAGCCTAGCTGAGTATTATATTCTCAGCTGAACTCCCCCTAAAAAAAGCTGAACCCCCATAATGCCCGTGAGTTGCAGAGGGAGTATATTTCTCGGCAAGGTGAGCCTGTCATATAAAAGATTTGTATATTTATTTACAGAGGGAGTATCTCTCTGTCAAAAAATATATTTATGTGTAACTAGTTACTATTGTCTTTCTACTTCCTTTCGCTGATATGTGGGGCAACTGGCAACGGGGTCCACGTGCCATATGCACAAATTAGAGTGCACAACTTCATGGTAGACACACCCCGGTCGTAGCGCCGCAGTAATGCCCAATGAGCCGTCAAATCACAACCCCCCTTTCCAGCTTTAGCAGTAAGCTGGACGGATGAAGCGGCAATATTTCACTGGGCCTGAATCCCCTTCTCCCTTGTCTGCTTGTTCAGAGAAAACCCCCTGTCAGCGATTGCATAGGGTTTTCTCATGGAGAACCAGGTACGAATTCTCCATCCATCCCCGATAAATCCAAGTCCCTTGGTCGCAGGTAATCCTAGGATGGCAGCCGCCGCTGTTGATGCATTTTTCTTCCTACTGAATCTAGTGTGTTTCATTTGCAGTGCCCAAAGTGCGAGTACCCTACAGGTTTCTGCGCCCTCGGCGAGACACCACACTTGTTCCTTCTCATCCTAACACAGCATATTGAAACGCGCACAGTATGTCCCTAGAATCCTCTTTTCTATCCGGGAGGGTGGGGGTTTTTTGAACATGTTGTGTTCTCATATTATTTTTCCTGCAGTGTATTATTTGCTCTGCCAGAACACATGTACTCAAGATGCTCGGCCTTGCCATAACTGAATACACTAGTTTAATGGTCACAGTGAAGACAAGCCATGGATATAAGTTCCGAGTTGGGTTCATGAACCAAGAAGATCGCTGCTTTTTTTATGGCCGAACATGGATAAACTTTCTCAAGTGTTACGGACAAAAAGTTGGCGCACGAATGTTGATGGAAATAGCAGAACCTGGTCTCATCTTCACTACGATCTTCCACCCCGATGTCGTTCCAATTGTTCATCCATGTTAGTTTTGTATTTGGTTCTTGCTTGTTGCCTCGAATACTTCTTAATCCACCTATTCTGTCTAACTAATCACAATTTAACTTTAGAAGTAGCAACGAATCTCTCACGAAGATGCTACTTCTAACTAATATTTTCTTATAATTGGTGGCACGTGTAGGTTTTTTCAGAGTTAAGCAGTCTGCTCGTTTGTTACTCTGTAATAACTCGGCTGTTACTAATGGCACTGAAGTTGACTGGATCGACATCCACAAGTTCCTACACTTTATTGATCGTCTTGAGGTCCTTGTGGGGTGTTTCAATGGTGGAAGGCCACGTGGGATATGTGTGCCACTGCTGCACTCGTTGAACAAGTCCAACTGTGTCGAGAAACTTATGGTACGAGCTGTTTTCTGTTATATATGTTGTTCATAAACTATTGCTTATACACATTTTTACAGCTGTGATCTTCTTGAAACAGGAACTGCCGAGTTCTATTGTTCCTATACAGATGCCTGACCATGGTCGGGTCAGACTTGCGCTTGGTCACAACATGATGTTTATGTCGACCTACTCAATTCCCCTTGGAGGTGAAAAGATACTTATTCATGGGTGGTCTCAAATAATGAAGGCTCGTCCATCTTGGAGAATAGGACGGAAGATTATGTTCATGCTTTTCCATGGCTCTAAAGCGAATATCCTGTTTATTGACCATGTTGCGAGATCAAGCCACTTTCAGAAGGTTGTGGATGCGCGGGGTGGCGCCTGGGCCTTGTCCTGGGGCTTGGCGGCCTCACCCTTGGTTAACTGTAGGGAAAGTAGCATTGTTCGAGGCGTGCTTTGTATGGTTGAACCTGTATAAGTACTCATACTGCTTTCAGCTTTGGTTGTGAAGTGCCCCTGCTGGTTTCAGTTAAGGTTGTTAAGTACTCCTGCTGCTTTTACAGTCTGTCGTGTTTCTTCAGTCCCGTCTTCCTCCAGCCGCCAAAACCAAACCAACGCCGGCGGGGCCGCCTGCTTCCGCCTCCCACGGCTGGCTGTGCCTCAGCGCACGCATCGCCGCCCCACCGTCTCCTAAATCGTTAATGCCGACGTCCTCCGCGCGCTTTGGTGCGCTCGCCGCGGCGCCGCCCTCTCGCATTGTCAACATGGTCAACAAACAACAGGAATCGGCAGAAGTACGTTGAGAGGATGACAGTACCGGCCCACCACGTCAGCGTATGGAAAATTAAAATGCTTCCTCCTAGTGTTTTCCTGACATCTGGGACCCACGACATTGTGAGCGTATATAGTCAATAGACAAGAGAACAGCACAAGATCGGCTGACACCTGGGACGTAGCTACTCGAGCAGTAATTTTTTTGTTTGGTATTGTTGAGACGGAGCAGGGTTTGCACTGGGCTGTGGCCTGTCTAGCCCAGGCTAATATTTTATGTTCACCATGTGACCAGCCCAGCTATTTTTTCTTTGTGAGAATGAGCCCAGTTTAGTTTTTCTGAAGAATACCCAATCCAGGCCTACTTATTTTTCTACGCCCTGATGGGCTGCAACTCTTTCAAGACGCCTGCAAATCTTGAAAGTAATTTGAAATGGGTTGTAAATATAAAAACAGATGACAAATTGGCAATTACTTTATAATTTCTGATTTTTCCACATTTTCAGATTCCTATTTCATTGGGCATTAACCTAATTTAAATATATCTTCAAAGTACTTTAAATCTGGCTTGACATTTCGGTATTAAAAATAGTTTGGAACCCACAGAAATATGCGAAATTGGCCCTGGCCAACCAAAAAAAATAACTGCAATAAATTGCAAAAGAAGTTGCCATGAGCTATATATAAATTATTAAAAAAAGAGGGAGTGGTCTGACTTGTGGGCCTGTTTAGTTGACGCGTATGCAAGATTTTTTTAGTTATTATATATGTAAACAAACGATTCTAGCAGACGTAACCGTTGGATGTCAATCCAACGGCCGTCGTGTTTCTTCAATCTCTGATCTTCTTGCTCCAGCCGCCAAAGCAGCGCCGGCGGGACCGCCTACTCCCGCCTCCCGTGGCCGGCTGTGCTGCCGCGCAGGCCTCAGCGCCCCCTACTACTCCCACCGCTAGCCAGGGCATCCCTATACTCACCCACACCCCCTGTTATTCTGCGGCGACGGCAGCCTCACACCGCAGCCGAACCGGTGAACCCTCGTACTCCTCTCCGCACGGGCTTCCACTGTCGCGTCTTCCCCGGCTCCGCATCGCCCCCTTCCTAGGCCTCGCCGTCGTCCACGGCCGTGGTGCTCTCGGCGCGGCGTGGTCAATGTGGTCAACAACCAACTTCGATCGGAAGAGTACTGTACGTGGAGAGGCTGACAGCTGGGTCCACGGCAGCCGCAAGGAAGTGCCTCCTTATTACGCGAAAAATAATTATCCCTCCACCTGACAGCAGGGACCCACCGGACGGGCCACCAGTATTTCGCTAAAAAAACGTTTCCCCCTGACTGCTGGGACCAACAGGACGGGCCACCGTATTTCGCGAAAAAACGGTCCCCCCGCTGTCAGCTCGGACCCACCGGAAGTGCCTCCTTATTACGCACAAAAAAATGAGTACCCCCTGCTAGCTGGGACCCACCTTGGTGGGAGGCTGACTTGTGGGCCTACTAAGTTGACTGGGACGGAGGCCTTTGTCAACTTTAGTCAATAAATGAACGATTCTAGCTCCAGTGACCGTACGATGTCCATCCAACGGCCGTAGTGCTTCTTCAACCTCTGGTCTTCTTGCTCCAGCCGCCCAAAGCAGCGCCGGTCGTGCCGCCTGCTCCTGCCGCCCATGGCCGGCTGTGATGCCGCGGAGGCCTCACCGCCCCCTACTACTCCCACCGCTGGCCAGGCCATCCCTCTACGCACCAACACCCCCTGTTATTCTGCGGCGAAGGCAGCCTCACACCGCAGCCGAACGAGTGAACCCTCATACTCCTCTACGGGTGGGCATCCACTGCCGCGTCTTCCCCGGCTCCGCGTTGTCCCCTTCCTAGGCCTCGCCGTCGTCCACCGCCCTGGTGCTCTCGGCGCGGCGTGGTCAACGTGGTCAAGGAATGGCTTCCATCGGACGTGGACTATACGTGGAGAGGCTGACAGCTGGGTCCACGGCCGCAGCAAGGAAGTGCCTCCTTATTACGCGCAAAATAATTATTCCTCCACCTGACAGCGGGGACCCACCAGACAGGCCACCATTTTTCGTAAAAAAACATTTCCCCCTGACTGCTGGGACCCACCAGCTACATCTTCGCACGCAAGGAAGTGCGTCCGAAAAAAACGATTCGCCCCCCTGACTGCTGGGACCCACCAGCTACATCTTCGCACGCAAGGAAGTGCGTCCAAAAAAAATGATTCGCCCCCTGACTGCCGGGACCCTCCAGCTACATCTTCGCACGCAAGGAAGTGCGTCTGGGCAAAAAAAAACAAATCGATTCCCCCCTGACTGCTGGGACCCAGTAGCTACACCTTCACAGGCAAGGAAGTGCGTCCAGGCAAAAAAACAAAACGATTCGCCCCCCTGACTGCTGGGACCGACCAGCTACATCTTCGCAGGCAAGGAAGTGCCTGACAGTCGGGACCCACCTGGTCGAATCATACGTAGCATTGTCATTCTGGTCGCGAACGTGTACGTACATATATACTGGTCGATGTAGAGGCGCGCTCGTGTCGTAGTAGAGGCGCGTACGTGTCGTAGTAGAGGTGCGCACGTAGCATGTACACGTACGTACAACGGCCAGGGAGCAAGAAAGAAAATACGGCCACGTACGTACATACGGGCAGGGTCTCGAACGCCTACTCGCGCATGCGTATGGCCAGGGCTCGTGTACATGGCTGGGTCGGAACGGAGAAACAGCGTCGTTGTCGTGTTCATGGGGAGGCAACGGAATGCGTCCTGTTCATCGGGAGGAAACGGAACGCGTGGGAGCCAAGCGGCTGGGTCGGAACGGAATGTGTGGTCGTGTTCATCAGAGAGCTTGGACAGAACAGGCGATGGAAACGAGGCCTGGCGTACCGCAAAACGGAGGAAACGGCCTTGTGTTCGACCGGCCACGTTCGAAACGGGATCCTGTTCATCGGGAGGGGTCTGGCGTACCGCAAAACGGAGGAAACGGACCTCCTACGGTCGAAACGGGGGTCCTGTTGATCGGGAGGGGTGTGGCGTACCGCAAAACGGTGGAAACGGACTTGTGTTGGAGCGCTACGGTCGAAACGGGGGTCCTGTTGATCGGGAGGGGTGTGGCGTACCGCAAAATGGGACTCCACGGGGTACTGTTCATCTCCACCGTCGACCTCCTCCAGCCTCCACAGGCTACCGTCGACCTCCTCCAGCCTCCACGGGCTCCTGTTCATCCAGCCTCCACCGCGCGCTACTCCACCGGCTACTGTTCAACCACCCCTCCACGGGCACCCCTCCACCATCTACTGTTCATCCAGCCCTCCACACCACGGGGTCCTGTTCAACCACCCCTCCACGGGCACCCCTCCATCGTCTACTATTCATCCAGCGCTCCACACCACGGGGTCCTGTTCATCCAGATGCAACGCCACCGCTCACTTTTCATCCACCCCCCCGCAACGCTCACTGTTCATCTAATCGATCGCCTTCAGTTAGCAGCAGTAGCGAAGGAATCGCTCGATCGGGTTCAGTTAACATCCATCGATCGATCGCTCGGGTTCAGTAACGCGTAGCCTGCAGTGCAATCGCTCGGGTTCAGTTAGAGCCCAACGCCTCGCTCGGGTTCAGTTAGAGCCAACGCCTCGCACACACACGCGTACGTGTACGAGAGAAACGCACATCGCTCGGCCCCCGACCTCCCACCGTAATCGGGAACTCCCTGAAATTTTCCTCCCCCTCGATTCTACCACGGTTTTTTCCGTCATGGACGGCCCAAAGAATGCCATGCAGCTGCGTCTCCGGCCCACCCAGGACGAAAAGCCCATTTCATGTCATGATTTTTTGTCATAGAAGTAGGAGCCCACCACATCTATGATGATACCGGGTTTTGTCACAATTATCGTCATAGAAGTGTCATATGTATGACAGAAAAAAATTTCGTTAGGCCCGAAATGTCACGGAAGTGTCTTTTTTTGTAGTGATATCTACCATCCATATTGCACTTGTATCACCATCTCTTCGCCGAACTAGTGCACCTATACAATTTACCATTGCATTGGGTGTGTTGGGGACACAAGAGACTCTTTGTTATTTGGTTGCAGGGTTGCTTGAGAGAGACCATCTTCATCCTGCGCCTCCACGGATTGATAAACCTTAGGTCATCCACTTGAGGGAAATTTCCTACTGTCCTACAAACCTCTGCACTTGAAGGCCCAACAACGTCTACAAGAAGAAGGTTGTGTAGTATACATTAGTGCTGATGATATTGTGCTTGCGAGGATCTAGACACTTTACGAGCTCCCGTACATTGTTCAGCTCGAAATGTTCAAGCTCTTCTTGCATAGCTTGAATCCATTCAGGTTCCATGAAGGCTTCATCAACTTTCTTGGCTTCAGATATAGAGACAAATGCAAAGTGCCCACAGAAATATGCTAGCTGTGTTGCTCTTGAACGAGTGAGTGGACCAGGTGCATTGATGCCATCAATTATCTTCTCAATCTGTACTTCATTTGCAACACGAGGATGAACTGGACGAAGATTTTGCCTTTGCTGATCATTGTCTTCATCTTCAGCATTGGCTTCAGGCTGAGCAACGTCTTCATGCTGATTTGGTGAAGAAATGATGATTTCCTCTTCAGCCTGCTCCTCTGAAGCTATGATTTCTCCAGTACCCATAAGCTTGATTGATTTCTTGGTGTAGCTTCATCTAGCACATTTGGCAGGTGCTCTCTTTGCGAGCCATTAGTCTCATCGAAATGCACATCCACAGTTTCAACCACTTTGTAGTGAAAATAGGTTGAAGTCTCTATAGGAGTGCGAATCCTTTCTATAGCTAAGCATGAAACCTTCATGTGCTTTCGGTGCAAATTTTGAAGTGTGATGCGGATCCTTGATCTAGCACCTCGCACCAAATACTCCGAAATAGCTAACGTTTGGCTTCTTACCAGTCAGGAGCTCATATGATGTCTTCTTTAGGAACTTGTGAAGATAAACACGGTTGATGATGTGGCATGCAGTATCAATAGCTTCAGGCCAGAACTTCCTTGGAGTCTTGTACTCATCAAGCATCGTTCATGCCATCTCAATGAGGGTTCTGTTCTTGCGCTCCATGATGCCATTCTGCTGAGGTGTGTATGGAGCCGAGAACTCATTTGTGATGCTCAATATATCAAGATAAGTGCCGAGGCCGGCGTTCTTGAATTATGTGCCGTTGTCACTTCTGATGTGCTTGATCTTGATGCCATAGTTGGTCATGGCACGATTGGCAAATCGTCTGAAGACATCCTGCACTTTAGTCTTGTATTTTGCATCAAAGGATTCATCAATGATAATCGGGTTAGCACAAGTGAAGCCAGATAAGGTAGATGGATCCACTGAAGGTCCCTTTGCAGCAACCCATGTGCTTTTGGGGTACTGCTCAGGCTTCCAGTATGAACCATCAACATTCATTTTCCTCTCGAACTCAACACCCTCTTTCCTAGGGTTTCGGTTCAGAATCTATTTCTTGAGGACATCACATAGTGTCTAGTGCCCTTTGAGGCTTTTGTACATCCCTATTTCAAGCAATGTCTTCAACCTAGCATTCTCATCAGCAATAGTAGTGGTGTCCACAGAAGAGGGTTAGTTACCACATCAGCAGTTGAAGATATTGCAACAGTAGCAGCAGTAGAACATTCAGCAAAAGAGACAGCGTTATCACGCTCAAGACATTTTAAACATGGTGGCACAAAGTCTTCCTGAGCGGAACTAATCTGTTGAGCGCGAAGTGACTCATTCTCCATTTGAAGATCTTCATGAGACGCTCTCAGGTTCTCAAGTTCTTGCTTCCTTTGAAGATAATCATAGGAAAGCTTCTCATGAGTAGCTTAGAGCGTTTCATGACGAGTTTCAAGTTCCTCGTACTTAACGTGAAGATTTTTAATGTCTTCAATTAAGGACTGAGTTTGAGTCATTTCCGCGTCCAACAGGTCATTGCTTTTTGTCTAGCAACTTTTGAATATGTTCCATAGCAGTTTGTTGTTCAGTTGCAATTTTAGCAAGTGTTTTGTAGCTAGGTTTAGATTCACATTTAGAGTCATCTTCACTGGATGTTTGTAAGTAAGCATCGTGTGAGTTTACCATGGCACCACATGCCATGAAGCAGTAGGTAGGAGCAGAGTCATCCTCATCATCAGCATCAGCATCGGCGACAAGGCCATTGTCTTCGGTGTTGAAGATGGACTTGGCGACGTAAGCCAAAGCTAGAGCCAGGCTTGCCACGCCTGAATCGGACTCCTCCTCAGACTCCACCTTCGCCTCCTCGGAAGTAGAATCATCCTCTGAATCCATCTCCTTGCCAACAAACGCACGAGCCTAGCTGGATGAGCTCTTCTTGTGACATGAAGACTTTGAAGAAGACTTTGAGGATTTCTTCTTCTTGTCATCAGAATCATATTCCTTGCTCTTCTTCTTCTTGGTCTCATTGTCCCATTGAGGAAACTCAGAGATGTAGTGACCAGGTCTCTTGCATTTGTGGCATGTTCTCTTCTTGTGGTCACGAGTGGAAGCTTCATCATTTCTTGAGATGGATCTTGAAGACTTTCTGAAACCTTTCTTCTTGGAGAACTTCTGGAACTTCTTCACGAGCATAGCTAGCTCCTTTCCAATGTCTTCAGGATCCCCAGAACTGCAGTCAGATTCTTCTTCAGATGAGGACATAACCTTTGCCTTCAAAGCCCGGGTTCGACCATAGTTGGGGCCATAGACATCTCTCTTCTCAGATAACTGGAACTCATGTGTGTTGAGCATCTCAAGTATGTCAGACGGATCGAGAACTTTGAAGTCAGGATGTTCTTGTATCATCAGGGCCAGGGTATCGAATGAGCTGTCAAGTGATCTCAGGAGCTTCTTGATGATTTTGTGCTTGGTGATCTCAGTGGCGCCGAGTGGGCGAAGCTCATTTGTGGTATCAGTGAGGCGATCAAATGTGAGCTGGACATTCTCATTGTCGTTTCTCTTGAAGCGGTTGAAGAGGTTGCGAAGAACATCAATCCTTGAATCTCTCTGAGTTGAGACGCCTTCGTTGACCCTGGAGAGCTAGTCCCAGACTAGCTTCGCAGTTTCCAGTGCACTCACATGGCCATACTGTCCGTTGGTCAGATGACCACAGATGATTTTCTTGGCAATTGAATCTAGTTGAATGAACCTCTTGACATCAGCAGCGGTGACACCTTCACCGACCTTGGGAACGCCATTCTTGATGACATACCAGAGGTCGACATCGATGGCTTCAAGATGCATGCGCATCTTATTCTTCCAGTAGGGGTAATCAGTGCCATCGAAGACTGGGCACGTAGTGGAGACCTTGATTATCCCTACAGTCGACATAGCTAAAACTCCAGGTGGTTAAACCGAATCACACAGAACAAGGGAGCACCTTGCTCTGATACCAATTGAAAGTGCTAGTTATCGACATCGACTAGAGGGTGGGTGAATAGGCGATTTTTTTGAAAGTCTTCAAAACATGAGGTCTTTGAAGACAAACAGTAGAACAGAACCTATTGATATGCAACGGAAGGTAGACTACACTAGACAAGCCACATTCAAGTAAGCAATGAAGTGAGAGCACGAAGGCTATCAACAGCTAGGTAGTATGGATCAGGATAGAAGACAGTATGAAGACAAATAGTAAATAGTCTTCACTCAGTGAAGTAGATCAGATCAGACAAGCAGGCAATGACTTCACGAAGACAAACTGTAAAGTAAAGGAAAGTGGAGGATATATAGAACCAGTTGCTTGGTGAAGACAAGGATTTGGTAGACCATTTCTAGTTGCTGTGACAACTGTACGTCTGGTTACGGAGGCTGAGATTTTACTCAGAAGACCGCGTCTTCACCTTATTCCCCTTGAGCTAAGGACACCCAGTCCTCGCCCAATCACTCTGGTAAATCTTCAAGGTAGACTTTCAAACCTTCATAGACTTCGTTCACCGGCGATCCACAATGGCTCTTGGATGCTCAGAACGCAACGCCTAACCGGCTAGAGGATTCACAGTCCTCAAGTGTATCATGTCTTCAGGTCACGCCAACAGAAGGACTTCAGTGATGCCTAATACTCTTTGGCTCTAGGTGTTTTGGGCTTTGTCCTCGCAAGGATCTCTCTCTCTCAAATGCTTCGGAGGTGGGTCGTTCTCTCAAACGACAAAATCCTTGCACTAACTCTGAACAGCCACCAATTCATGGTGTAGGGGGTGAGATATTTATAGCCAGGAGGCAAACCGACCTGATTTGTCCGAAATGACCCTCGGTCAGAAAGGAACCGACACGTGTCCAACGGTCAGATTTCAAACACACGTGGTAGCTTGACTTGGGCTACAAGTAAAGCTGACTCATCCAGCTCTGGATAAGATTTGCTCTCATCGACTTCGCTCGAAGACATAGGATTTTGGTTGAGCATCACTTCAGTCACTCTGACTTTGTTCACTTGGACCCCACTTAACAGTACGGTGGTTCCTATGACTCAACAACGAAGAAAAGGAAACGACGAAACAACTATGTCTTCGCACTCCATAGTCCTCAAGTGAATGTCTTCACATGTCATAATCTTCATGCTGAATGTCTTCATTAACCACCATTTTCTTCAATGTCTTCACACATTTTTAGGGGTCATCTCTGGTAGGTAAACCAAATCAATAAGGGACTACTACCTGTGTTATCCTGCAATTCTTACAAACACATTACTCCCTCAACCAAGTTTGTCGTCAATACTCCAAAACCAACTAGGGGTGATACTAGATGCACTTACACCAAGTATGATGTTAACCATAGAATTGCATCACCCTATCATCCTCAGTCTAGTGGTCAAGTTGAACTTAGTAATAGAGAAATAAAATTAATTTTGCAAAAGACTGTCAATAGGTCCAGGAAGAATTGGTCTAAGAAATTAGATGATGCACTTTGGCTTATAGAACAGCTTATAAAAATCCTATGGGTATGTCTCCTTATAAAATGGTTTATGGAAAAGCTTGTCATTTGCCTCTTTTAGAACATAAAGCTTATTGGCAATTAAAGAACTCAACTATGATTTCAAACTTGCTGGTGAAAAGAGGTTATTTGATATTAGCTCATTAGATGAATGGAGAACCCAAGCTTATGAAAATACCAAGTTATTTAAAGAAAAAGTTAAAAGATGGCATGATAAAAGAATCCAAAAGCATGAGTTCAAAGTTGGAGAATATGTTCTTTTGTACAATTCTCGTTTCAGATTCTTTGCAGGAAAACTCCTCTCCAAATGGGAAGGATCCTATGTTATCAAGGAGGTTTATCGATCTGGAGCTATCAAAATAAATAATGCTGACGGTACTAACCCGAAGGTTGTTAATGTGCAACGAATAAAACATTATGTCTCAGGTACGCCCATTAATGTTGAAAGCAATATTATCCAAACTATGAAACTGGAAGAACACATAAAAGAAACCTTCCGGAACACTCCAGATTTGTGAAAAAGAGGAGGTACATGATATGCTAAGTAAACGAACTCCGAAAAATCGGCAAAAATATTTTTTGTCCGTTTTAAAATATAACAAAAATTAGGAAAATAAGAAACTACCAGGAAGGTGACCCTAGTGGGCACAAGACACCAGGGTGCGCCAGGCGCGCCCAGGTGGGTTGTGCCCACCTCGGGTACCTTCCGGACTCCGTTTGCTTGTTTCCCAAGATAAAGAATCTTTATTTACCCCCCGAACCCATTGACTACCGTATCGCAGAGAAATCTTCTGTTTTCTTTTCTTGCTATTTTCGATCAGATCTGTTAAGCCATGCATCATGTCTTCTCCCTCCTCCAACAAACTAGAAGAGGATGCTTGGTTGATGAAGATCGAGCTGAAGAGAGAGGGGCCCGAAGAACCTCTCGATGGGGCCAAGAGCCAGGAGGCCACTGGAGATCAAGCGCCGGTGGTCGAGCAAGCCCTGCCAGCTGATACATCTCCAACGTATCTATAATTTTCGATTGTTCCATGCTATTATATTATCTGTTTTGGATGTTTAATGGGCTTTATTATGCACTTTTATATTATTTTTGGGACTAACCTACTAACCAAAGGCCCAGTGCAAATTGTTGTTTTTTGCCTATTTCAGTGTTTCGCAGAAAAGGAATATCAAACGGAGTCCAAACGGAATGAAACCTTTGGGAGAGTTATTTTTGGAACAAACGCAATCCAGGAGACTTGGAGTGGACGTCAAGGAAGCAACGAGGAAGCCACGGGGCAGGAGGGCGCGCCTAGGGGTGTAGGCGCGCCCCCACCCTCGTGGGCCCCTCGTGGCTCCACCGACATACTTTCGCCTATATATACTCATATACCCCGAAAACATCAAGGAGCACCATGAAACCCTATTTCCACCGCCGCAACCTTCTCTACCCGTGAGATCCCATCTTGGGGCCATTTTCGGCGCTCCGCCGGAGGGGGATTCGATCACGGAGGGCTTCTACATCAACACCATAGCCTCTCGGATGATGTGTGAGTAGTTTACCATAGACCATCGGGTCCATAGTTATTAGCTAGATGGCTTCTTCTCTCTCTTTGGATCTCAATACAAAGTTCTCCTCGATTCTCTTAGAGATCTATTCGATGTAATTCTTGTTTGCGGTGGGTTTGTCGAGATCCGATGAATTGTGGGTTTATGATCAAGATTATCTATGAACAATATTTGATTCTTCTCTGAATTCTTTTATGCATGATATACTTATCTTTGCAAGTTTCTTCGAATTATCAGTTTGGTTTGGCCTACTAGATTGATCTTTCTTGCAATGGGAGAAGTGCTTAGCTTTGGGTTCAATCTTGCGGTGTCCTTTCCCAGTGACAGCAATGCACGTATTGTATTGTTGCCATCGAGGATAAAAAGATGGGGTTTATATCATATTGCTTGAGTTTATCCCTCTACATCATGTCATCTTGCCTAATGCGTTACTCTGTTCTTATGAACTTAATACTCTAGATGCATGCTGGATAGCGGACGATGTGTGGAGTAATAGTAGTAGATGCAGAATCGTTTCGGTCTACTTGTCGCGGACGTGATGCCTATATACATGAACATGCCTAGATATTCTCATAAGTATGCGCTTTTCTATCAATTGCTCGACAGTAATTCGTTTACCCACCGTAATACTTATGCTATCTTGAGAGAAGGTACTAGTGAAACCTATGGCCCCCGGGTTTATTTACCATCATATTAATCTCCCGCCAACGTGCTATTTCTGTCGCCGTTTATTTTGCAATCTTTACTTTCCAATCTATATCATAAAAATACCAAAAATATTTATCTTATTATCTCTTTCAGATCTCACTTTTGCAAGTGGCCGTGAAGGGATTGACAACCCCTTTATCGCGTTGGTTGCAAGGTTCTTATTTGTTTGTGCAGGTACGAGGGACTTGCGTGTAGTCTCCTACTGGATTGATACCTTGGTTCTCAAAAACTGAGGGAAATACTTACGCTACTTTGATGCATCACCCTTTCCTCTTCAAGGGAAAACCAATGCATGCTAGAGGTAGCAAGAAGGATTTTTGGCGCCATTGCTGGGGAGATCTACGCACAAGTCAAGACATACCAAGTACCCATCACAAACTCTTATCTCTCGCATTACATTATTTGCCATTTTCCTCTTGTTTTCCTCTACCCCACTTCACCTTTGCCTTTTCTTCGCTTTCTTCCCGTATGTTTCTTTGTTTGTGTTTCTATGTGCCTTCTATTTGCTTGCATCTTTGCTTGCTAAAAATCTATTGATATGGATCCACTTAAAGTGTTCTAGTTGGATCATCTTCGATCCTTATGCGCTCGTGCTGAAACCCCAACTAGCCTAGTTGATAAGAAATCTTTAGATGAGCATGCTCATTTTGTGCGTCACCGTTTGTCTGAAAAAGGGAAGCTCTTATGGTACCAAATAAATAGTTTGCTATGCTATGCTTGGAATCTTTGTGAAATTTATGACTTTACTTGTTGCTCTAAGAACCCTAAAAAACACCTTCCCTACCTATGTGAGTTTAATGATAATGAAATCTTATCTTCTTATGAAATGGGTGCTTATAGTTACTATGATATCGAACAAATTGTAGAATTTGTCATTTTTAAGGGTGCTCATGAAGTTGTTTCTTTGATTGAAAAGTATGATATTACTCTCTACAAATCTGAAAATTCCGACATACTTAAATATTGCTATCAAAACTATGCTCATAATGCCTATGTTAAGAATTTATTGAGATAATGAACGTTGCTCTGGAAGAAAATAATGATATGCATGAATCTATAGATAATTATGATTCCGATGATTTGATTGAAATATCCCTTGATGAACATGATGCTTTCTATTCTTGTAGCCATGAAGCCAATATTTATGAAGACGAATTTGCTATAGTTCCTTATGTTAAACAAGAGATCGTTGCTATTGCACACATACTTGATAGTTCCTTCGACGAAAAGCATGATTGCAATAATCTTATTATAAATTATCTTGATGTCAATTGTGCTAATAATATGCAAAGCCGTAAGCTTGGGGATGCTAGTTTTGCTATGACTACTATTTGTTGCAATGATCATGATTGGGGTGATTCTTCTTATGATCTTGAAAATTTATTTAAGCCCCATGATGATTATGAGATTGATAATAATGTTTGCAATAATACTGAAAGTGGGTTTGGAAGAGTGTCAACTTTAGATCCCACATATTTGGATAACATTCAATCTTATGAAGTTTTTGATAAAAGTGGGTTGGAGAGGTCATGACTTTAGTTAATGATATTCCCACTATTTTGGAAGAGTGTCAACTTTGCATGCATGTGGATCATGTGGAGAAAATTTTATGTGAGAGCTATATTGTTGAATTTGAATATGATTCCACATGTAATTATTATGAGAGAGGAAAATATGGTTGTAGAAATTTTCATGTTACAAAATTACCTCTCGTTATGTTGGGATTGCTATTGTTTCTTTCCACTTCCTTGCATATGCTAGTTTTTGCTCGCTATGGCAATTTGTTTGCCTATAAGATTCCTATGCATAGGAAGTATGTTAGACTTAGCTATGTTTGTCACATGTTTCATGATGCTCTTTGTGCTTCAATTCTTGTCTTTCATGTGAGCATCATCGAAATCTCAAATGCCTAGCTAGGGGCGTTAAACGATAGCGCTTGTTGGGAAGCAACCCAATTTTATTTTTGTTTATTCATTTTTGGTTATGTTTAGTAATAAATAATTCATCTAGCTTCTGTTAAGATGTGTTTTAATGTTTTTAATTAGTGTTTGTGCCAAGTAGAACTTTGGGAAGACTTGGGTGAAGTCTTTATGATCTTGCTGTAAAAAACAGAAACTTTAGTGCTCACGAGATTAGCTACACTTTTTTACTGGAGAGTGAGTTTAGGTTGATTATTTTTGAAGATGATTAATAGAAAAATTCCCCACGTCAACCAATTTATTTCAGAATATTTGGAGTTACAGAAGTATACGTTTGGTACAGATTACTACATACATGTTTTTGACAGATTCAGTTTTTCGTGTGTTGTTTGCTTATTTTGATGAATCTATGGCTAGTATCAGGGGGTATGAACCATAGAGAAGTTGGAATACAGTAGGTTTAACACCAATATAAATAAATAATTAGTTCATTACAATACTTAAAGTGGTGATTTGTTTTCTTATACTAACGGAGCTCATAAGATTTTCTGTTGTGTTTTGTGTTGTGAAGTTTTCAAGTTTTGGGTAAAGATTTGATGGATTTTGGAATAAGGAGTGGCAAGAGCCTAAGCTTGGGGATGCCCAAGGCACCCCAAGATAAAATTCAAGGACAACCAAAAGCCTAAGCTTGGGGATGCCCCGGAAGGCATCCCCTCTTTCGTCTTCGTCTATCGGTAACTTTACTTGAGGTTATATTTTTATTCACCACATGATATGTGTTTTGCTTGGAGCGTCTTGTATGATTTGAGTCTTTCATTTTTAGTTTACCACAATCATCCTTGCTGTACACACCTTTTGGAGAGACACACATGAATCGGAATTTATTAGAATACTCTATGTGCTTCACTTATATCTTTTGAGCTAGATAATTTTGCTCTAGTGCTTCACTTATATCTTTTTAGAGCACGGTGGTGGTTTTATTTTATTGAAATTATTGATCTCTCATGCTTCACTTATATTATTTTGAGAGTCTTATAGAACAGCATGGTAATTTGCTTTGGCTATAAAATTAGTCCTAATATGATGAGCATCCAAGATGGGTATAATAAAAACTATCATATAAAGTGCATTGAATACTATGATAAGTTTGATACTTGATAATTGTTTTGAGATATGAAGATGGTGATATTAGAGTCATGCTAGTTGAGTAGTTGAATTTGAGAAATACTTGTTCTAAAGTTTGTGATTCCCGTAGCATGCACGTATGGTGAACCGTTATGTGATGAAGTCGGAGCATGATTTATTTATTGATTGTCTTCCTTATGAGTGGCAGTCGGGGACGAGCGATGGTCTTTTCCTACCAATCTATCCCCCTAGGAGCATGCCCGTAGTACTTCGTTTCGATAACTAATAGATTTTTGCAACAAGTATGTGAGTTCTTTATGACTAATGTTGAGTCCATGGATTATACGCACACTCACCCTTCCACCATTGCTAGCCTCTAATACCGTGCACCTTTCGCCGGTATCATACAACCACCATATACCTTCCTCAAAACAGCCACCATACCTACCTATTATGGCATTTCCATAGCCATTCCGGGATATATTGACATGCAACTTACCACCGTTTTGTTTGTTATGACACGTTTCATCATTGTTATATTGCTTGCATGATCATGTAGTTGACATCGTATTTGTGGCAAAGCCACCTTTATAATTCTTTCATACATGTCACTCTTGATTCATTGCATATCCCGGTACACCGCCGGAGGCATTCACATAGAGTCATATTTTGTTCTAGTATTGAGTAGTAATTTTGAGTTGTAAGTAAATAAAAGTGTGATGATCATCATTATTAGAGCATTGTCCCATGTGAGGAAAGGATGATGGAGACTATGATTCCCCCACAATTCGGAATGAGACTCAGGACGAAAAGAAAAAAAAGAGAAAAGAGGCCATAAAAAAAGAAGAAGAGAAAGGCCCAAAACAAAGGAGATGAGATAAAAAAAGAGAAGGGACAATGTTACTATCCTTTTACCACACTTGTGCTTCAAAGTAGCACCATGATCTTCATGATAGAGAGTCTCCTATCTTGTCACTTTCATATACTAGTGGGAACTTTACATTATAGAACTTGGCTTGTATATTCCAATGATGGGCTTCCTCAAAATGCCCTAGGTCTTCATGAGCAACCAAGTTGGATGCACACCCACTTAGTTTCTTTTGTTGAGCTTTCATACACTTATAGCTCTAGTGCATCCGTTGCATGGCAATCCCTACTCACTCACATTGATATCTATTGATGGGCATCTCCATAGCCCGTTGATACGCCTAGTTGATGTGAGACTATCTTTTCCCTTTTTGTCTTCTCCACAACCACCCTTCTATTCCACATATAGTGATATATCCATGTCTGACGCTCATGTATTGCGTGAAGATTGAAAAAGTTTGAGAACATCAAAAGTATGAAACAATTGCTTGGCTTGTCATCGGGGTTGTGCATGATTAAATACTTTGTGTGATGAAGATAGAGCATAGCCAGACTATATGATTTTGTAGGGATAACTTTCTTTGGCCATGTTATTTTGAGAAGACATGATTGCTTTCTTAGTATGCTTGAAGTATTATTAATTTTTTGTCAATATTAAACTTTTATCTTGAATCTTTCGGATCTGAACATTAATGCCATAATAAAGAAAAATACATTGAGGATTATGCTAGGTAGCATTCCACATCAAAAATTATGTTTTTATCATTTACCTACTCGAGGACGAGCACGAATTAAGCTTGGGGATGCTTGATACGTCTCCAACGTATCTATATTTGTTGATTGTTCCATGCTATTATATTATATGTTTTGGATGTTTAATGGGCTTTTATATGCACTTTTATATTTTTTTGTTACTAACCTACTAACCAAAGGCCCAGTGCAAATTCCTGTTTTTTGCCTATTTTAGTGTTTCGCAGAAAAGGAATATCAAACGGAATGAAACCTTCGGAAGAGTTATTTTTGGAACAAGCGCAATCTAGGAGACTTGGAGTGGACGTCAAGGAAGCAATGGGGAAGCCACGAGGCTGGAGGGCGCTCCCAGCGGGGGTAGGCGCGCCCCCACCCTCGTGGGCCCCTCGTGGCTCCACCGACCTACTTCTTTCGCCTACATATACTCATATACCCCGAAAACATCCAGGAGCACCACGAAACCCTATTTTCACCGCCGCAACCTTCTGTACCCGTGAGATCCCATCTTGGGGCCTTTTCCGACGCTCCGCCGGAGGGGGAATCGATCACGGAGGGCTTCTACATCAACACCATAGCCTCTCCGATGATGTGTGAGTAGTTTACCACAGACCTTCGGGTCCATAGTTATTAGCTAGATGGCTTCTTCTCTCTCTTTGGATCTCAATACAAAGTTCTCCTCGATTCTCTTGGAGATCTATTCGATGTAATTCTTGTTTGCAGTGTGTTTGTCGAGATCCGATGAATTGTGGGTTTATGATCAAGATTATCTATGAACAATATTTGATTCTTCTCTGAATTCTTTTATGCATGATTTAATTATCTTTGCAAGTCTCTTCGAATTATCAGTTTGGTTTGGCCTACTAGATTGATCTTTCTTGCAATGGGAGAAGTGCTTAGCTTTGGGTTCAATCTTGCGGTGTCCTTTCCCAGTGACAGCAGGGGCATCAAGGCACGTATTGTATTGTTGCCATCGAGGATAAAAAGATGGGGTTTATATCATATTGCTTTAGTTTATCCCTCTACATCATGTCATCTTGCCTAATGCGTTACTATGTTCTTATGAACTTAATGCTCTAGATGCATGCTGGATAGCGGTCGATGTATGGAGTAATAGTAGTAGATGCAGAATCGTTTCGGTCTACTTGTCGCGGACGTGATGCCTATATACATGATCATGCCTAGATATTCTCATAACTATGCGCTTTTCTATCAATTGCTCGACACTAATTCGTTCACCCACCATAATAATTATGCTATCTTGAGAGAAGCCACTAATGAAACCTATGGCTCCCGGGTCTATTTTCCATCATATTAATCTCCCGCCAACGTGCTATTTCTGTCGCCGTTTATTTTGCAATCTTTACTTTCCAATCTATATCATAAAAATACCAAAAATATTTATCTTATTAGATCTATTAGATCTCACTTTTGCAAGTGGCCGTGAAGGAATTGACAACCCCTTGATTGCGTTGGTTGCAAGGTTCTTATTTGTTTGTGCAGGTATGAGGGACTTGCGTGTAGTCTCCTACTGGATTGATACCTTGGTTCTCAATAACTGAGGCAAATACTTACGCTACTTTGCTGCATCACCCTTTCCTCTTCAAGGGAAAACCAACGCATGCTCAAGAGGTAGCACCAGCCGAGGGGGAAGAAGAAGATATCCTTAAACCTTAATAAGCTCATCTTACCCCTACTGAGATTGAAGCATTTCGGATCATCGAAACGGTTCGTGTGCAAAATAAATATCCCACCCATGAAAATATTTTGTTGCAAGAGCACATCATCGCCCTCCGGAGCGTCATTCGTAGATTGGAGAATCTCTTGATCATGAAGGACAAGATCGCTACCACTTCATCACCACCACCTCCTTCTTCTTCCCCAAAAGAAAATTGAGTATCGGGTATGGGCACTCCCCTTGGCTTGAGACTAGCTTGGGTTAGGTGCCCCGATATCGTATCACCTCCACTATCTTTTGCCTTTACTTATCTTAGTTTGATCCTTAGTTATCTTTTGCTTTAGATGAATAAAAGATCGGTTCCATCCTTTCCTTTTGAGAGTTTTCTTAGTGATCTATCCTTGTAATCGTGTGCGAGATATATAATAAAGTTTAGTTGAGTTTTGCTTTCTTTACTTTCGTGTTTCAATAAAAAGAAAGGAAATAAATGAAAAATATAATATGCTAATCTTATAGTAGGTAATGACATCACATAAGGAAAAGTATAAGTAGAAAATTTTATTGGAGATTGACAAACATAGCATTGGTCAATGATGCAACTCCTGAAAGAATTAATAAGGGAAGAGAAGATTCAGATGCAAATACACTATCCTGGAAATCTTTTTTGATTGTGAGCCCCCATCAAAATATTATATGCCAAAATTGTTGACGTTGGACAAGGAAGACAACGTAATGATGTATGTTTGTTCATAGTCACATAGAAGTTATATTGTCATAGATCCTTCAACATGTGGTGCTTGTTCCCCATCTTTGCTAGCCAAAAATTCCGCACCAAGTAGATATACTACTTGTGCATCCAAAAACCCTTAAACCCAAATCTTATTTTCAAGAGTCCACCATACCTACCTAAGAATTGAGTAAGATCCTTCAAGTAAGTTGTCATCGATGCAATAAGTCAATAAAAATTGCTTCTAAAAGTGTTAGATCATTTAGTGTAAGAGAAAATTGAGCGTTGTACGAACTTGTGATGGCAAAGAATAAAAGAGACAGACTAGATAATAAAGGTTGCTATCATAAGGGGCAATATAACATGACATTCTCTTGCACTAAGGGATTGAGCATATAAACAAAAAGCGCATGGAAACCTCTGCTTCCCTCTGCGAAGGGCCTATCTTTTACTTTTATGTATTTACTTTCATGCAAGAGTCAAGTTTTCTCTCTTTTCCTTTTTATTTTCTATTTTCGCAAGCATCATGTGGTGAGGAAAAATCTAGGCACATATATCCAGTTGGATATGGGTAGCATGAGTTATTATTGTTGACATCACCCTTGAGGTGAATATGTTGGGAGGCGAAATTATAAGCCCCTATCTTTCTATGTGTCCGGTTGGAACGTTTTGCTCATGTGTATGCGGTGAGTCTTAGCAATCATAGAAGACTATATGATGGTTGGGTATGTGGACTTGCCTAAAGGCTCCAATGGGTGCCCCTTCCTGAAAGATGATGAATTGTAGTTGCAAAGTTGATTGAGAACATAGTTTGTTGGTTTCCCATAGAGTTTATGCTTTATACTTCGATGTTGTGATGAATTGTTACTTATGCATGAGAAGTCTATGATAAAAGTTTTATGTTTAAGTTTGATGTTGTTATAATAAATTACAGGATGCTTCTATGCCCGTATTTTGTTTTTATCGACACCTCTCTCTCTAAGCATGTGGACATGTTTTTCAATTTTGGTTTTTGCTTGAGGACAAGCGAGGTATCAACTTGGGGGAGTTGATACGTCCATTTTGCATCATGTTTACCTACTATTATTTATAATGTTTTTATGCATAATTATGCTTTTCGTAGTAATTCTAGTGCCTTTTGTCTCATAATATGCAAGGTTCACACAAAGAGGGACAATTCCGGCAGCTGGAAATCTGGACCTGAAAAAGCTATGTCAAGCTACGTATTCCGCACAACTCCAAATGAGCTGAAACTTCACGGGGAATTTTTATGGAATAAATGAGAAATACTGGAGCAAATAACTAATGGACGGGGGCCACCTAGTGAGCACAAGACACCAGGGCGTGCCTGGCCTGCCAGGAGCGCCCTGGTGGGTTGTGCTCAGGCCAGCCCACCTCCGGTGCCCATCTTCTGGTATATAAGTCATTTTGACCTAGAAAAAAAAAATAAGAAGAGGACTTTCGGCACGGAGCACCGCCGTCTCGAAGAGGAACTTGGGCAGGAGCACTTTTGCCCTCCGGCGGAGCGATTCCGCCGGGGGAACTTCCCTCTCGGAGGTGGAAATCATCGTCGTCGTCATCATCACCAACAACTCTCCAATCTTGGGAAGGGAAATCTCCATCAACATCTTCAACAACACCATCTCCTCTCAAACCCTAGTTCATCTCTTGTGTTCAATCTTTGTACCGGAACCTCAGATTGGTACTTGTGGGTGACTAGTAGTGTTGATTACATCTTGTAGTTGATTACTATATGGTTTACTTGGTGGAAGATTATATGTTCAGATCCAATATGCTATTTAATACCCCTCTGATCTTGAGCATGATTATCATTTGTGAGTAGGTACTTTTGTTCTTGAGGTCACGGGAGAAGTCTTGTTGCAAGTAATCATGTGAACTTGATATGTGTTCGATATTTTGATAGTATGTATTGTATGTTGTGATTCCCTTATAGTGGTGTCATGTGAAGTTCTACTAGATGACACTTCACCATATTTGGGCCCAAGGGTATGCATTGTGGAGTAGTAATTAGATGATGGGTTGCAAGAGTGACAGAAGCTTAAACCCTAGTTTATGCGCTATTCCGTAAGGGAAAGATTGGATCCAAAAGTTTAATGTTGTGGTTAGAATTTATTATTAATACTCGTAGTTGCGGATGCTTGCGAGCGGGTTAATCATAAGTAGGAGGTTTTTTCAAGTAAGAACAGCACCTAAGCACCGATCCACCAACATATCAAATTATCAAAGTAGTGAACACAAATCAAACCAACATGATGAAAGTGACTGGATGAAATTCCCGTGTACCCTCAAGAACGCTTTGCTTACTATAAGAGACCGTTTGGCTTGTCCTTTGCCTCAAAAGGATTGGGGTACCTTGCTGCACTTTTGTTACTATTACTGTTACTTGCTCGTTACAAATTATCTTGCTATCAAACAACTCTGTTATTAACAATTTCAGCGCTTGCAGACATTACCTTGCTGAAAACCACTTGTCATTTCCTTCTACTCCTTGTTGGGTTCAACACTCTTACTTATCGAAAAGGCTACAATTGATCCCATATACTCGTGGGTCATCAGAGCACTTTTGCCCTCCGGCGGAGCGATTCTGCCAGGGGAACTTCCCTGCCGGAGGGGGAAATCGAAGCCATTGTCATCACCAACAACCGTCTCATGTATTGGGAGGCCAATACTCATCAAAATCTTCAACAACACCATCTCCTCTTAAACCCTAGTTCATCTCTTGTGTTCAATCTTTGTACGGGAACCTCGGATTGGTACCTGTGGGTGACTAGTAGTGTTGATTACATCTTCTAGTTGATTACTATATGGTTTACTTGGTGGAAGATTATATGTTAAGATCCATTGTGCTATTTAATACCCCTCTGATCTTGAGCATGAATATCATTTGTGAATAGTTACTTTTGTTCCTGAGGTCACGGAAGAAGTCTTGTTGCAAGTAATCATGTGAAGTTGATATGTGTTCGATATTTTGATGATATGTATGTTGTGATTCCCTTAGTGGTGTCATGTGAACGTCGACTACATGGAACTTCACCATCTTTGGGCCTAAGGTAATGCATTGTGGAGTAGTTATTAGATGATTTGTTGCTAGTGACAGAAGCTTAAACCCTAGTTTATGCGCTATTCCGTAAGGGACCGATTTGGATCCAAATGTTTAATGCTATGGTTAGAATTTATTCTTAATACTTTTCTCGTAGTTGCGGATGCTTGTGAGGGGGTTAATCATAAGTAGGAGGTTTATTCAAGTAAGAACAGCACCTAAGCACCTGTCCACCCGCATACCAAATTATCAAAGTAGCGGACACGAATCGAACCAACATGATGAAAGTGACTAGTTGAAATTCCCGTGTACCCTCAAGAACGCTTTGCTTATTATAAGAGAACGTTTTGGCCTGTCCTTTGCCACAGAAGGATTGGGCTACCTTGCTGCACTTTATTTACAGTTACCATTACTTGTCCGTTATAAATTATCTTGCTATCAAACTACCTGTTATCGACATTTCAGTGCTTGCAGAAATTACCTTGGTGAAAACTGCTTGTCATTTCCTTCCGCTCCTCCTTGGGTTCGACACTCTTACTTATCGAAAGGACTACGATTGATCCCCTATACTTGTGGGTCATCACTATCACATTCAATTTATATGATATTCCTAGAGACATGATACTTGATGAGTTTTGTGATGCTTGTTTGATTCTGTCTGAGGGCATCCCTATAGAGCCACATCCTCGTGACCTTGCGGATTTCATATCCGAAGTCACTATGGGGAAGCATAGAGGAGTTTCTAAGGCTAGAGTTGCGACTTTACATTTTCCCGTGTTACGTTATTATTCATTATTTGTGGGGAGATGTTTGATCGGATGGTGGGAGAGTGGATCACTCTGCTCGCCTGATCTTGCTATTTTGCGCCATGCTCTTTATAGCGACAGAACTTTTAGTTTGGATGTTGTGGTTGCTCGACTGTTACACACTAACTGCTCGAAGGGAGTTATTTATGGTGGTATTTATGCTTCTCGCCTTGCTAGACATTTTGAGATTCCTATTAGGCATGATTAGTTTGACCAGAAGCTTTTACCTATTAAGCACCTTGGTTACACTAGCATGGTTGGGCATGAATTTATTGACGGTGGTATGCCGCAATTTCGGTATAACTTGGTGTTCATTCAGAATACCCCTGCGTGCACCTTCCTTTGTTCGATCTCTTTCCAGACATGTACACTATTATGCCAGAGGACATTTATGCTTATTGGGACTTGGCACCGCCCCAAGTGGACTAGCCAGAGCCAGCACCTAAGGACGAGCTGGCCGTGGAGCCTGTGTACCAGTGGGATCCACATGATCCTATTTATTAGTGTAACCCCGAGGAGCCCCAGCACTATCTTGGAGAAGGATACTTCGACACATGGTCGTAGAACAACTTAGGACAAAAGCCTAAGCTTGGGGGAGTACGTATTTCTCACCAACATTATATTCATGTATCACACATTCATTCTAGTTGTCGGTGTTCATCCTTTTTCATTGTATATCCATGTTAAATTTTCTGCTTTCTTCTTGTGTGTTTGAAAAGCTTAAAAAACCCAAAAATATTTCCCGCTTCTTTTCGGCTTTTCTTTCATGTTTAGTTAATTCGTAGTAGTAAAAAGAAAACCCAAAAAGATTTCCCGTTCTTCTTTTATTTGTTGGGAGCTTTCCCGTGTAAGTAGTTTTTCTCGCTTTTGTTTTTCTACTTCGTTAATTTGCTTGTTTCAGAAAAAACGAAGAACTCCAAAAACATTTCGGTGTGTTTCTCTGAAATTATTTTCTTTTCTTTGCATTGTCATAAGGAGAAGACCACGATGAAATGTTGAGTGGGTCTCATAAGCATTATTGATGATCTAACAAAGATTCCATATTACCTTGTCTTCTCCTTTGAATAAAACGTTTGCAGATTCCAGCTTAGTCCATGGCATACTTGCACTATTATTATTTTTACATCATTCGGTCGTGCAAGTGAAAGGCAATAATGACGATGATTTGATGAAGTGATTGAGGTGAAGGAAAGCTGGTATGAACTCCTCTTGTTTTGTTTTTCTAAATATGTTTACCTCATCGTTCTTGATTCAACTTATTATGAGCAAACATGTTTGTGATGACAATTAGAGATTATAGTTGCTCATGCCATGCTAAAATATCTAGGAGTGGATAATGATTTATGTTGAGTGTTAACATGCATTAAAATGGTTATGATATAGTATGATAGTATGGTATCTCCCTCTAAATGATTCGAGTGGCTTGACTTGGCCCATGTTCACACATGTAGTTGATTCAAAACCAACATAGCCTCAACGATATTTATGTTCATGGTGTTTGATATCCTACTCATTCTTGTATTCCATGTTAATTATTCTCAATGCATGTTTATCACCGTTTTCGCTCTCTACTTGGTCACTTCTCAATCTATTTGCTAGCCTTCACCTGTACTAAGCGGGAATACTGCTTGTGCGTCCAAATCACTAAACCCAAAGTTGTTCCAAATGAGTCCAGTATGTCTACCTATATGCGGTATTACTCTGTCGTTCCAAGTAAATTTGCATGTGAGACCTCTAAACATTCAAATGCACATCTTTTTTATGTGCTCGTACTGCTCATGGAGCGACTAGGGGCGGTCATTATCTTCCATGCTAAGCGGGTTATTCTCATGATAGGTGTTTATTCACTTGTCCTTACACGAGAGGGGCTGGTATTTGGGTTTCCCAGTCCCATGATTAAATCGCAAAATAATGAAACGAACTCCCCCGGATAGTTATTGGTATGGAGGGCACCCGAGGATTCGGCTAGCCATGGCTTGTGTTTGTTGGTGGAGGGGGGTAAACTTTACCTTTCAGTTTGGGAACTGCCGCTAATGTGTTTAGTAAGTATTTCCCTCAGTTTGAGAACCAAGGTATCAATCTAGTAGGAGACAACGCACAAGTCACCGAATACCTGCACAAACAATCAAACAACTTGCACCCAAAGCGATAACGGGGTTGTCAATCCCTTCACGGTTACTTGCAAAAGTGAGATCTGATAGAGATAGATAAACGGTAAAGTAAATATTTTTTTGGTATTTTTGGTTTATAGATCGGAAAGTAAAAGTTATGACGATATCTAAGGCAATGATCATGAATATAGGCATCACATTCATGTCAAGTAGACCGACTCCTGCCTGCATCTACTACTATTACTCCACACATCGACCGACTCCTGCCTGCATCTAGAGTATTAAGTTCATGAAGAACAAAGTAACGCATTAAGTAAGATGACAAGATGTAGAGGAATAAACTCAAGCAATATGATGTAAACCCCATCTTTTTATCCTCGACGGCAACAATACAATACGTGCCTTGCTGCCCCTACTGTCACTGGGAAAGGACACCGCAAGATTGAACACAAAGCTAAGCACTTCTCCCATTGCAAGAAAAACCAATCTAGTTGGCCAAACCAAATCGATAGTTCGAAGAGGCTTGCAAAGATATCAAATCATGCATATAAGAATTTAGAGAAGATTCAAATAATATTCATAGATAAGCTGGTCATAAATCCACAATTCATCGGATCTCGGCAAGCACACCGCAAAAAAGTATTACATCGAATAGATCTCCAAGAACATCGAGGAGAGCATGGTATTGAGAATCAAAGAGAGAGAAGAAGCCATCTATGGACCCGTAGGTCTGTGGTAAACTACTCATGCTTCATCAGAACGGCAATGGTGTTGATGTAGAAGCCCTCCGTGATCAAATCCCCCTTCAGCAGGACGCCGGAAAAGGCCCCTTGATGGGATCTCATGGGTACGGAAGGTTGCGGCGGTGGAAAAGTGTTTTCGTGGCTCTCCCTATTGGTTTTGGGATATATGAGAATATATAGGCGAAGAAACTAGGTCGGTGGAGTCACGAGGGGCCAACAAGGGTGGGGGCGCCCCCTCCCCCCTAGGAGCGCCCTCCATCCTTGTGGCGCCTCATCGCTTCTTTGACTTGACTCCAAGTCCTCTGGTTTTATTCCGTTTGGACTCCGTTTGGCATCCCTTTTCTGCGAAACTCTAAAACAAGGGGAAAAATAGGAACTGGCACTGGGCTCTAGGTTAATAGGTTAGTCCCAAAATAATATAAACTAGCATATTAATGCATACAAAACATCAAAAAATAGATAATATAATAGCATGGAACAATAAAAAATTATAGATACGTTGCAGACGTATCAAGCATCCCGAAGCTTAATTCATGTTCTTCCTCGAGTAGGTAAATGATAAAAACAGAAATTTTGATGTGGAATGCTATCTAACATATTTAGCCATGTAATTTCTTTTATTGTGGCATGAATGTTCAGATCCATATGATTCAAAACAAAAGTTTAATATTGACATAAAAACAATAATTGTTCAAGCATACTAACAAGGTAGTTATGTCTTCTCAAAATAACATGACCAAAGAAAGCTTATCCCTACAAAATCATATAGTCTGGCTATACCCAATCTTCATCACACAAAATATTTAAATCATGCACAACCCCGATGACAAGCCAAGAAATTGTTTCATACTTTTGATGTTCTCAAACTTTTTCAACTTTCACGCAATACATGAGCGTGAGCCATGGACATAGCCTATAGGTGAAATAGACTGTGGTTGTGTAGAAGACAAAAAGAAGGAGATAGTCTCACATGAACTAGGCGTATCAACGGGCTATGGAGATGCCTGATAACCCATAAGTATATGGGACGCAGCAGTTTTCGAGGGTAGAGTATTCAACCCAAATTTATAGATTCGACACAAGGGGATCCAAAGAATATTTGCAAGTATTAGAAGTTGAGTTGTCAATTCAACCCCATTGGAGATTAATTATCTGCAGCAAGTGATCAGTAGCAAAGTAATATGATAGTTTTGATAATAGTAGCAGCAGCAATGGTAACGGTAACAGTGATAGCAGTAGTTTTGTAGCAAGTGCAACAGTAATGACAACAATAGTAACTTAGCAAGAACAATATAAGATAAATTCGTAGGCATTGGGTCGGTAATTTGTTGGATGATATTCATCATGTGACAGTCATAACCTAGGGCGATACGGCACTAGCTCCAGCTCATAAATATAATGTAGGCTTGTATTCCGTAAATAGTCATACATGCTTATGGAAAGAACTTGCATGACATGATTTGTCCTACTAAGGGATATTAAGGCCTCCTTTTAATAGAGAACTGGAACAAAGCATTAACACACGGTGAATACATGAACTTCTCAAACTACAGTCATCACCGGGAGTGGTCTCGACTATTGTCACTTCAGGGTTGCTGGATCATAACACGTAGTAGGTGACTATAACTAGCAAGATCGGATCTAGAACATGGATATAATGATGATAACATAAACGGTTTAGATCTGAATTCATGGCACCCCGGCCCAAAGTGACAAGCATTAAGAATGGCAAAGTAATAGCAACATCAATCTCAGAACATAGTGGATACTAGGGATCAGGCCCTAATAAAACTAACTAGATTACATGATGAATCTCATCCAACTGCTCACCGACCAATGAGCCTACGAAGGAATTACTCACTCCCAATGGGGAGCGTCATGGAATTGGCGATGGAGAAGGGTTGGCGATGACGACGATCGAAGATCCCCCCTCTCCGGAGCCCCAAACGGACTCCAGATGTGGCCTCCCGATGAAGAACAGGAGGTGACGGCGGCTCCGTCTCGTGAAACGTGATAATTCTTTCTCCCTGATTTTTTTCTCCAAAAATAGGATTTTATAGCGTCGGTTTCAGGATCTGCGGGGCCACTAGGTGGGGACAACCCACCTGGGCGCGCCTGGAGGGGGTATGCGCCCTGGTGGGTTGTGCCCACCCAGGTGCCCCCCTCCAGTGGTTCTTGGCTCCAGAAATTCTCTTTTATTGGCTAAAAATTCCTTGCAAAGTTTCGTTCCATTCCGAGAACTTTTATTTTCTGCACAAAAACAACACCATGGTAGTTCTGCTGAAAACAGCGTCAGTCCGGGGTTAGTTTCGTTCAAATCATGCAAACTAGAGTCCAAAACAAGAGGAAAAGTGTTAGGAAAAGTAGATATGTTGGAGACGTATCAACTCCCCCAAGCTTAAACCTTTGCTTTACCTCAAGCAATTCAGTTGATAAACTGAAAGTGAAAAAGAAAAACTTTTACGAACCCTTTTGC
The DNA here is from genome assembly GCF_018294505.1 of Triticum aestivum. Classification (NCBI taxonomy): domain Eukaryota; kingdom Viridiplantae; phylum Streptophyta; class Magnoliopsida; order Poales; family Poaceae; genus Triticum; species Triticum aestivum. Next base: position 573,560,075 of record NC_057799.1, read on the forward strand.
TCTTGTTTACATAAATAAGCTTAAATAGCACCCAGGTTTTCAGCCAGTATTATAACTAACTATGCCGACAATAACACTTAAAAATTATATTAACTCATATCAATGACATAATCAGCTAGCGAGCAATAATAAGATATCTCAAACAGCAACACATTATCAATTCAACAATGATATAATATGACAATAGTGGTATCTCGCTAGCCCTTTCTAAGACCGCAAAACATAAATGCAGAGCACCTCCAAAGTCCAAGCAACGACTAAACATTGTAATTCATGGTAGAAAAGATCCAGTCATGTTGCACCCAACATTAGCTGCACACAATGCATCAGCATGAAAGCAGTGCTCTCGGGTTCTGGCGCTTGTTTTAGAAGGTGATGACACAACATAAAAGTAAATAGATAGTCCCTTCGCAAAGGGAAGCACTGATTTTCAGCGGTGCCAGAGCTCAAGTTTTAAAACAGAGGTAAATGATATTTTGAGAAATGCACCCTTCTTGTTTACTTGACGACCATCAGTTATCAATATCTTCCATGCTAAGCATGCTAGTGGCGGTCCCCAAGCGATAAAAGTAAAGGTTTACTCCCCGTCCACCAACAATCACACTCCACGGCTTGTCCGAAACAATGGGTGTCGTCCATACCAATCAATAGTCCCAGGGGAGTTCTGTTTAATTATTTGCAATTTTGAGTTCAGGATTGGGAATCCCTATTACCACCCTTTTCTCGTGCGATGGTGAGTGAATAAACACTCATCCTGAGAATAACCCGCTTAGCATGGAAGATGCCGACCACCTCCTGTTGTTCCATGAACGATCCACGCATGCAAAAAGGATATTTATTTGAAGTTTTTAGAGGTGGCACATGCAAATTTACTTAGGATGGCAGAGTAGTACCGCATATAGGTAGATATGGTGGACTCATCTGGAATGACTTGGGTTCAAGGTTTTTGATGTACAAGCAGAGATCCCACGTAGTACAGGAGAAGGCTAGCAAATAGGTTGAGAAGCGGCCAGCTAGAGGGCAACAACGGTCATGAAGATGCATTATGCATAAGTAACATTTGACACTAGCATGAGTAGGATATGAACACCATGAACATAAATATCAAAGAGGCTATGTTGGTTTTGATTCAACTACATGCATGCACATGTGCCAAGTCAAGCCACTCGAACATTTTCAGAGGTGGATACCACACTACTAGGGAAAACCTTATACACAGAACTTTAGCAGTCGCGCGTGTTAAAAAGCACGCTAGTGCTAAGTAGCAGTAGCGCGTTGCCGTAAACCGTGCTGCAGATACAATTGTAGCAGTAGCGCGCCTGAAGATAAAAGCGCTACTACTAAAATTCCCACTGCTAAGCCGTTAAGCTACACAAAGTAGTAGCGATCTACTGCGAACAGCGCTACCACTACTTGGTTCGTAGCAGCGCGTTTACGCAGAAAGGCGCTACTGCTAAGGGAAATAAAATTAAATGGAAAGCAAATAGAAAAGTAAATGAAAATGAAAGAAATAGAAAAAGTAGAGAGAAAAAATAAAATGTAAATACAAATAATTGAAAAAGGGAAAAAAGAGAAAGGAATAGCAGTAGCGGACGTGCGGAAACGCGCTATAGCTAACTTAGCAGTAGCGCACTTCCTTGAACGCGCTACTTCTACTTTTGACTTAACCGTGTGGTTCGTTCTTCCCACAGCCACTTCCCCCAAATCCCAACTCCTCCGCTGTTGCCGCCGCCGTCGCCCGTCGGCCGTCGCGCGCTCTCCCATCGCTCTCCGCACACCCTCGACGCCGCCCACGACCCCGGATTCGACGCCCCCGACCCTGACCTCGACGCCGCCCCCGACCCCGACCTCGACGCCGCCCCCGACCCCAACCTCGACGCCGCCCTTCGCCGCGCGCCCGAGCCCCGACCCCGACCTCGACGCCGCCTGCCCCTCCCTTGCCGCAAGCACCCGAGGTGAGCACGCCTGCTCCTCCCCCTCCCCTACCTTTGCCTAGGGTTCTTCAAATTTTAATTGCATCAAATTAGTTAGGGTTCATCTAGGGGTGGACACGAATCGATGCGGATCGGATAGTGCTCTTACCACTTCCGTTTTCATATTTACAAAACGAATACGAATGCGAATACAGATGTTATCGGATACGGATGCAGCTCGGATGTTTTCTTCATTCGGGACGGATACGAATAATAGCGACATATTGTTTGAGTGTATTAGTCAATAGATATGTGACATGAAGTATTCAACTTGTGACATACAATAAGTCAATGATAAATAGGTTTATGAATAAACACTATTGTAATGCATAATAATTTGTAAGATTAATCATAAAACGAGTAAAATTTTACCACTTATTTGACTTGTAAGTTGGATAATTGGAATTAATAGATATGTTAGTTAGTAAGTTTATTTTTATTCATAGTAAGTTTATTTTTAGATGGTAATTAGAGCAGTAGCTCCTAGGTACTAATTAGTTAGTAAGAACTAGGTACTAATTAGGTACTAGTTTATTTTTATTCATAGTAAGTTTATTTTTAGTAAGAACTAGTTGAATTAATAGAACTAGTTGAACATGTCACATTTGTTGTTATTTTTTTAGTTAAAGCAATTATTCCTGCATCGACGTCGACGATGCCTATCCCGCATCCTCGTCGTCAACTCGGCAGAGGACACCTGCTTGACCAGATGGGCCATGTCCGGGACTGGTGTAGCGACCATACCTCAAACAGTCTGTGCTGCTGTGCACCAGTGTCATCCCTGGATCAGTAATGCTGACACGCACAGTACAAATGGAGGATTTATAACAGAGTAGCAATCACACACTTATTACAACGAATATCTCAAAAGAGAATAAGTATGATAAATATGGCTTAAGGCCATCTAATACGATAACAGCGGAAGACTTGGAAGAATAATGAGTCCATCAACTCCAACGGCATCATTGAGTATAAGACCAGGACCTAAGGCACCTTACTCGTCGTTTGAAAAGTCTGCAACATGAAACGTTGCAGCCCGGAAACGGGTCAGCACATGGAATATGCTGGCAATGTAACACATAGAGAGTAATGAACATACCAATGCTATACTACATGCGTATATGGTTGGTAGAAAGCTCTATGGTTACAGTTTTGCGAAAAGCCAGTTTTTCCCTACTGCAAAGGAATAAATTTTATTTAACTATCATGGTGGTTGTTAAACATTGAGATGGTTGACAGCATCTGAATCCCAATTAAGTATCATCATTAACCCAACAAAATTAATTAAAGTAACATGATGAGATTCACATGATAATCCAAGTACTAGATACTCAAGATGTTCATAACCGGGGACACGGCTAACCATGATTAGATGGTACACTCTGCAGAGGTTTGCGCACTTTTCCCCACAAGACTCGATCGCCTCCGCTTGATTCTCGCACTACATGATGTTTGAGAAACGGATGACCGAGACACAGTCTTTCAGAAGCGTTAGCACCCTACGATGGGTAGACCGATACACCTACATCCCCTACATCTAGTAGTCTACCACTGTAAGAGTTCACACAACTTAATCAACTATGCTAGAGCCCATAATAGCTTGTGGCTGCACACGGAAGTTTCTAGCATGAATAATCTCATGATCCCTTTGAAGCTGGGTGGCGGTCCAAAAGAAAACAGGCAATCCTGGAATACCCAGGTACCTCAATCCACCCAGATGTGAGTTTTAGTTGCCACCTTAAGTTTAACCATATATTAACAATCTCACATCTGTCATGGATATCTCTCAAACCCAATCCACGTCTACAAGCATAGCATAGCAATATAAGCAACGTAGAAGTAACTCCCAAGGGTTTGATAATAAAACAGGTGATAGGTACTACCTCAACTACTTCCCAATACCCACAATTTAATTAGATCCTAACCATGCAATGTTTGAGGGTTGATCTAATGCAACAAAACTGGGTAGTAAAGGGGTATGATCAAAGTGTTACTTGCCTTGCTGATGATCAATGAAACCTAGCGATCCGAAGTAGCAAGCGGCGCACTCCGGGTACTCTATCGTAAACAAACAAGAAAACAATAAGTACTCATCTAATGCACAGGTAAAACTCAAATAAGAGAACTAACCAGAAAATTCAACTCAAGAACTCCGGTTTGGAAAAAGAATCGATCAAACGAAGCAACGAAAATCAAACAGCGAAAGAAACAAGCTTCGTTTACTAATCTGGATCTAAGTCAAATTTTACGGTAGCAAAAACTTGTTTGAGTAGGTTAAACGGAAAGAGAATTTCGAGACGAAACTCTAGGCGCTTGAATCGCCTGATTCCGATAAACGAGCAAAAAGTTAAACTAAAACGAAAATCTGATCAGAAATCGCGATCTGGAATAATCGCGGAAAATTCGTCGAAAAAGAAAACTGACGAACAGTTAAACGAACGGACGTTCGTTAACAGCGTCAATCCGACGAACACATTCGTTAAAACAACGGGTCGGTGAACGTTAACTAGATCATTAACCCGAAAAAAAATAAACCGAACTAGGGTTTAGAAAGAGAAAAAAATGAACGGTTTTCTTAAAGAAAACCGGCACGGTGGCGGCGGCTCGGCTACCTCGTCGGCAGCTCCAGCGGGGCTCCGGCGAGTCGGGCGAGGGCGGCGAGGGGCGGCGGGGTTCGGGCGTCGGCGGGGCGACGAACGGGGCGGCGGGCGGAGGCGTACAGCGGCTCCGGCGGCTCCTCCTTCCGGCGGCGGGGCGGGCGGCTCCTGGCGGCGGGGACGGGTGCGGGTCGGGGCGGCGGGGTGAGGAGAAGGACGGGGGGGGGGGGGCTCGGGGTATAAAAGGAGGGGGTGCCGTGGAGGAGGGGGCAAGGCAGCGGTGGCGACGAGTCCGGGAGGGACACGGGTGGCGGCGGCGTCTCCGTCTCGGTCTCCAGGAGGGAGACGAGGCGCGGGCTGTCTGGGCCGCACGGCTGGGCTTCGGCCCAGTCGGCGCTCGGCGTTTTTTTAAATATTTCGCCGAATCTAAAAAAATCATAGAAAAATAAATAAAAATCCAAAAATGCTAAAACAATATTTCCCCGTCTAATTAAAATAATTAGAACGAGATGAACATTTTTCTTGGCCCAAAAATGCAGTTTTGAAAAGGTGCAATTTTTTTATTGCAAACAAAATTGCAAATAAAATCCGAATAAAATCAAATATTTGATTTTTAATATTTTTCCTCCAATATTTCAATTATTTTGGACAAGTCATATTTTCTCCTCTCATTTATTTTAATATGAAATATCTTTCGGAGAGAAAATAATTAAAACCAAAATCCTTGTTTCCTTATTTGATAAAAATCAAGTAGGAAAGTCAAGAAAATCCCCAACTCTCTCCCAGGGTCCTTGAGTTGCTTAGGATTTTTCGAGGATTTGCCAAAAATGCAATAAAATATGCTATGCAATGATGATCTAATGTATAACATTCCAAATTGAAAATTTGGGATGTTACAAACCTACCCCCTTAAGATGAATCTCGCCCTCGAGATTCGGGTTGGCTAGAAAATAGGTGAGAGTGGTTCTTCCATAGATCTTCCTCTCGCTCCCAGGTGGCTTCATCCTCAGTGTGGTGACTCCACTGAACTTTGCAGAACTTGATAACCTTGCTGCGGGTGAATCGGCTGGCATACTCAAGAATCTTAACTGGTTTCTCCTCATAGGTCAAATCACTTTCCAACTGAATCGCTTCTAGTGGCACTGTATCTCTCAGTGGTATCTCAGCCATCTCTGCGTGGCACTTCTTCAACTGGGAAACGTGAAATACACCATGAACTCCTGAGAATCCTTCAGGCAATTCCAGCTTGTAAGCAACTTCTCCCATACGCTCCAAAACTCTGTATGGTCCGATAAAACGTGGCGCTAACTTTCCCTTAACTCCAAAGCGCTTCACTCCTCGAAGTGGTGATACTCGAAGATAAACTCTGTCTCTGACTTCGTGAACTGTCTCCTTATGTTTAGAATCCGCATAACTCTTCTGCCTGGACTGGGCTACCTTGAGCCTATCGCGAATCAACCTCACTTTCTGTTCAGACTCTTTAATCAAATCTGGTCCAAACAACTGACGGTCTCCAACTTCGTCCCATAACAATGGTGTTCTACACCTCCTTCCGTATAAAGCTTCGAAAGGGGCCATCTTCAAACTGGTTTGATAACTGTTGTTGTAAGAAAACTCTGCATATGGCAAATTGTCGTCCCAACTTGATCCATAATCTAGCGCACAAGCTCTCAACATGTCTTCCAAAATCTGATTGACTCTCTCGGTCTGTCCATCTGTCTGTGGGTGAAAGGCTGTACTGAATTCTAGCCTGGTTCCCAAAGTTTCATGTGACTGATTCCAAAACTTCGAGGTAAACTAGGTTCCTCTATCTGATACAATGGTCCTCGGAACTCCATGCAAACATACGATTCTGGTCATGTATATCTTGGCCAACTTAGCACTGGTGTAAGTGGTCTTCACTGGAATGAAATGAGCTACTTTCATCAAACGATCGACTACAACCCATATTGAGTCATAGCCTGAACGAGTCCTGGGCAATCCCGTGATAAAATCCATGCCTAGTTTATCCCACTTCCATTCGGGTATCGGCAATGGCTGTAGCAATCCTGCTGGCTTCTGATGTTCTGCCTTCACTCTCTGACATACATCACAAACTGCTACATACTCTGCAATATCCTTCTTCATTCCGGTCCACCAGAAAGTATCCTTCAAATCCAAATACATCTTGGTATTTCCTGGGTGAATCGAATACGTTGAATCATGGGCCTCTTGCAAGATCAACTTCCTGATCTCCGGATCATTGGGCACATAAACGCGGTCCTCAAACCATAAGGTATCGTGCTCATCCTCACGAAATCCCTTGGCTTTTCCTTTGCTCATCCTTTCCTTTTATATCGTTAATTTCCTTGTCTGTCTTCTGAGCTTCTTTGATCTTTTCCATTAAAGTAGACTGAATCTCCAATGTTGCTAAATAGCCTCTTGGAACTATCTCCAAACATAGCTCGTGAAGATCCTCGACTAATTCTTTCGGTAACTCTCCGGTCATGAGTGTGTTGACATGGCTCTTGCGGCTCAACGCATCTGCTACTACGTTAGCCTTCCCTGGGTGATAATGCAATCTCATATCATAATCCTTAATGAGCTCCAACCATCTCCTCTGCCTGAGATTCAACTCCTTCTGCGTGAAAATGTACTTCAAAATCTTGTGATCCGTGTACATCTCACAATGGTTTCCGATGAGAAAATGTCTCCATGTCTTCAATGCATGCACTATGGCTGCTAATTCCAAATCATGCGTGGCATAATTCTTCTCATGGGGTTTAAGTTGTCGTGAAGCATATGAAACAACTCTTCCTTCCTGCATAAGCACTGCTCCAAGTCCTCGACGTGAAGCGTCACAATAAACTTCATAATCCTTGCGTTGGTCTGGCAGAATCAACACTGGTGATGTAACCAAACGATTCATCTACTCTTGGAAACTAGCTTCACATTCCTCAGTCCAATTGAATTTGGTGTCTTTCTTCAATAGCTCAGTCATGGGTTTTGCAATCTTTGAGATATTCTCAATGAACCTCCGGTAGTATCCTGCAAGTCCAAGAAAACTCCGGATCTCTCCAACTAACGTGGGTGATTCCCAACTTGTTACTGTGTCAACTTTGGCGGGGTCTACTGCTATTCCTTCTCCGGATATAACATGTCCGAGGAATCCAACTTCCTTCAGCCAAAACTCACACTTGCTGAATTTGGCGTATAACTGATGTTCTCTGAGTTTCTCAAGTACCAAACGCAAATGCTCCTTATGCTCCTCTTCATTCTTTGAGTAGACCAAAATATCATCAATGAACACCATGACGAACTTATCCAAAAACTCCATAAAAACTTTGTTCATTAGGTTCATGAAATAGGCAGGTGCGTTAGTCAGACCAAATGACATAACGGTATACTCATACAGCCCATACCTGGTGGTAAAAGCCGTCTTAGGTATATCCTACTCTCGAATCTTCAACTGATGGTATCCTGATCATAGATCGATCTTGGAAAATACCTTAGCTCCTTGTAAGCGGTCAAACAAATCATTGATCATCGACAGTGGGTACTTGTTCTTGATGGTCACTTCGTTCAATCCTCGATAATCAACAACCATCCTCAACGATCCATCTTTCTTCTCCACTAGAAGTACTGGTGATCCCCATGGTGACGAACTTGGGCGAATATAGCCTTTATCCAGTAACTCCTTAATCTGCTTCTTAATTTCCTCCAAATCTTTTACGGGCATCCTGTACGGTCTCTTAGATATTGGTCCTGTGCCTGGCAAAAGTTCAATCAGAAACTCAATGTCTCTATCCGGTGGCATTCCTGGCAACTCTTCTGGAAATACATCCAGGTAATCCTTCACCACTGGTACTTCCTCCTGTACAACTCCTGATAAGGAATTCACCTGAGTCCTCTTCGGTATATGCTGGGATACATACTTAATCCTTCTTCCTTCTGGGATGGTAAGCGAAATCGTCTTACGGGCGCAATCGATGTTTTCTCCGTACATCGATAGCCAATCCATACCCAAAATTACATCCAAACCTTGCGACTCCAAGATTATCATGTCTGAGGGGAAAACATGCCTACCTATGGCCAATGGCATCTGAAAACATCCTTGGCTTGCCATATACTCTGCTCCTGGTGAACTTACTAACATAGGTGTTTTAAGAACCTTGGTGGGCAGTTTATACTTATCCACAAATCCCCTTGATATGTATGAATGCGATGCACCAGTATCGAAAAGAACGAGTGCAGTAAATGACTTAACCAAAAACTTACCTATTACTGCATCAGGCTGTGCTTCAACCTCCTCCACGTAAACATGGTTAACATGTCCTTTGTTGAAAAGGTTCGGCTTCTTCCCAGAGCTTCCATTTCCATTACCATTCTGGGCTTCAGGACACTCATTGGCATAATGTCCAGTCTTCTGGCACTTAAAGCAAGTGACTTGGCTCAGGTCTCTCTTAGCTGGGGTTGAAGGGTTGGTACGGTTCTGTCCGTTGCTTCCTCCGTTCCCATTACCATTCTTGGAGCCATTATGGTTGTGCGAACTTCCTCCTCCATGTGTATGCTGAAACTGTCCTCCCAATTTCGGGGTAAAACATGGCTTCTGCTGAGCTCCAGAATTATACTTCCCTTGTCCATACTTCCTCTTACTGTTTTCAATCTATTGTTGCTTCCCTTCAATCATGAGAGCTCTATCTACCAACTCCTGGTAGTTGTTGAAAGTTGCTACCATCAACTGCATGCTCAGCTCATCATTCAGTCCTTCCAGAAACTTCTCCTGCTTGGCTGCATCTGTAGCAACGTCATCTAGAGCATAACGTGCTAACTTACTGAAATCCTCCACATACTGGCCTACGGTACGTCCTCCTTGGCGTAGGTTGCGAAGTTCACGCTTCTTCATATCCATAGCTCGTGCTGAAACATGGGCAGTACGGAAAGCTTGCTGAAACTGGTCCCATGTGACGGTGTCAATAGGGTGTGTGGCTGTATAATTCTCCCACCATGATGCTGCGGGTCCATCAAGTTGATGTGCGGCAAAACACACTCTCTCCGCATCTGTGCATCCTGCAGTGGTCAACTCCCTTCCAACTTTGCGGAGCCAATCATCTGCAACAATCGGCTCGGTGCTGCTGGAAAACACCGGCAGATTTAGCCTCAAGAAACGGGCTAAGTGATCAACAGGTGGTGGTGGTGGGTTGTTGTGGTTGTTGTTGCCTTGGTTCTGTACTAACACTTGCATCAGGGCATTCTGCTGCTGAATCAACTGAGTGATCTCCGGTGGGAAAACAAATCCGGTGTCGCATCTCGGAGGCATCTTATAGGTTTAGAAAAGATGAGAATTTAGAATAGAATGAAGTCTAGAGAGAAAACACTACCCATATGCTCATGAGACAAACACAATCAAATATCACTCAATCAAATAAAACAAGGCATACAATCGATCTAACTAGCATTACAAAAGTGCTCGGACTATACTATATACATGGGGAAATACTACTACTGATATGGTGGTCTACTAGAAATTTTGATCAGTCGAAGACTCCATGATATCTGCTCCAGCTTCATCAACAAAGTCATCTTCACTTGGTTCCGAGTCGGTATCGTCGATGATGATGTAGTTATCCGGGCAAGCGCATTCATCATCTTCTCCTTTTGATGCTGGATTTCCCACGAATACTCCAATCTTCTTCTCCAGGTCGTCATTCTTCCCTACTAGTGCGACGATTTCCTCCATATAATCCTCACGTGTAGCCTTGAGTTCTTCCTCCAACTCCTTGATCTTGGTCAATGCCTTCTTCAGATCTATCATGTCTGAGCACATCTCGTTCTCCTGGCGACGAATGTGCTGGTTTTGCTCCTGGATGAAAGCTGCAAGTGATCCATCCTTCTTGGTGCTGATCATCTCCCATTGCTCGTCTCGACGACCACAAATCTGATAAATAGTATCCTTAAGCTCCCTGTGGTAGACGTCTCCAATGCGTCCCATAGAGATGTGGGCTTCCATGCTCTTCCCTAAACTCCAGGTTGGTGCTTCAAAAGAAAATTTTATAGGCTCAGTGACTGGTGTAAACGTCCTTCCTGGAATTTGAACTTGAATCTTCCAGCGCTCCTCTTCTGGTAGTGTGGCGTTGTAGGTTCCGGTGAAGCTTGGTATTCCAATGTACAGGTACTTAGTGACTTCTTTCAAGTGTCGCCCAAAAGGTGTATCTTCATCTGGTTGCATGAACTTGTTCCTTGCATTCGCCATTCCTAAAAGAGTAGAAAGTGGAGAGGAGTCAGAAATGAGAAGAGAGTAGTGTTCTAGGGTTTAAGCTTAGTGGTCGTGTCCTACAGTCAACGTGTGCTCTGATACCACCTTTGTAGTGACCAGACCTCAAACAGTCTGTGCTGCTGTGCACCAGTGTCATCCCTGGATCAGTAATGCTGACACGCACAGTACAAATGGAGGATTTATAACAGAGTAGCAATCACACACTTAGTACAACGAATATCTCAAAAGAGAATGAGTATGATAAATATGGCTTAAGGCCATCTAATACGATAACAGCGGAAGACTTGGAAGAATAGTGAGTCCATCAACTCCAACAGCATCATTGAGTATAAGACCACGACCTAAGGCACCTTACTCGTCGTCTGAAAAGTCTGCAACATGAAACATTGCAGCCCGGAAACGGGTCAGCACATGGAATATGCTGGCAATGTAACACATAGAGAGTAATGAACATAACAATGCTATACTACATGCGTATATGGCTGGTAGAAAGCTCTATGGTTACAGTTTTGCGAAAAGCGAGTTTTTTCCTACTGCAAAGGAATAAATTTTATTTAACTATCATGGTGGTTGTTAAACATTGAGATGGTTGACACATCTCAATCCCAATTAAGTATCATCATTAACCCAACAAAATTAATTTAAGTAACATGATGAGATTCACATGATAATCCAAGTACTAGATACTCAAGATGTCCATAACCGGGGACACGGCTAACCATGATTAGATTGTACACTCTGTAGAGGTTTGCACACTTTTCCCCACAAGACTCGATCGCCTCCGCTTGATTCTTGCACTACATGATGTTTGAGAAACGGATGAGCGAGACACAGTCTTTCAGAAGCGTTAGCACCTTACGATGGGTAGACCGATACACCTACATCCCCTACATCTACTAGTCTACCACTGTAAGAGTTCACACAACTTAATCAACTATGCTAGAGCCCATAATAGCTTGTGGCTGCACACGGAAGTTTCTAGCATGAATAATCTCATGATCCCTTTGAACCTGGGTGGCGGTCCAAAAGAAAACAGGCAATCCTGGAATACCCAGGTACCTCAATCCACCCAGATGTGAGTTTTAGTTGCCACATTAAGTTTAACCATATATTAACAATCTCAAATCTGTCATGGATATCTCTCAAACCCAATCCACGTCTACAAGCATAGCATAGCAATATAAGCAACGTAGAAGTAACTCCCAAGGGTTTGATAATAAAATAGGTGATAGGTACTACCTCAACTACTTCCCAATACCCACAATTTAATTAGATCCTAACCATGCAATGTTTGAGGGTTGATCTAATGCAACAAAACTGGGTAGTAAATGGGTATGATCAAAGTGTTACTTGCCTTCCTGATGATCCGCGAAACCTAGCGATTCGAAGTAGCAAGCGGCGCACTCCGAGTACTCTATCATAAACAAACAAGCAAACAATAAGTACTCATCTAATGCACAGGTAAAACTCAAATAAGAGAACTAACCAGAAAATTCAACTTAAGAACTCCGGTTTGGAAAAAGAATCGATCAAACGAAGCAACGAAAATCAAACGGCGAAAGAAACAAGCTTCGTTTTCTAATCGGGATCTAAATCAAATTTTACAGTAGCAAAAACTTGTTTGAGTAGGTTAAACGGAAAGAGAATTTCGAGACGAAACTCTAGGCGCTTGAATCGCCTGATTCCGATAAACGAGCGAAAAGTTAAACTAAAACGAAAATCTGATCAGAAATCACGATCTGGAATAATCGCGGAAAATTCGTCGAAAAAGAAAACAGCGTCAATCCGACGAACACGTTCGTTAAAACGAACGGGTCGGTGAACGTTCACTAGATCATTAAACCGCAAAAGTTAAATAAACCGAACTAGGGTTTAGAAAGAGAAAAAAAATGAATGGTTTTTTTAAAGAAAACCGGCACGGCGGCGGTGGCGGCTCGGCTACCTCGTCGGCAGCTCCGGCGGGGCTCCGGCGGGTCGGGCGAGGGCGGCGAGGGGCGGCGGGGTTCGGGCGTCGGCGGGGCGACGAACGGGGCGGCGGGCGGCGGCGTACGACGGCTCCTCCTTCGGGCGGCGGGGCGGGCGGCTCCCGGCGGCGGGGATGGGTGCGGATCGGGGCGGCGGGGTGAGGAGAAGGACGGGGGGGGGGGGCTCGGGGTATAAAAGGAGGGGGGTGCCGTGGAGGAGGGGGCAAGGCGGCGGCGGCGACGAGTCCGGGAGGGACACGGGCGGCGGCGGCGTCTCCGTCTCGGTCTCCAGGATGGAGACGAGGCGCGGGATGGCTGGGCCGCGCGGCTGGGCTTCGGCCCAGTCGGCGCTCGGCGTTTTTTTAAATAATTCGCCGAATCTAAAAAAAATGGCAGAAAAATAAATAAAAATCCAAAAATGCTAAAACAAATTTTCCCCGTCTAATTAAAATAATTAGAACGAGATGAACATTTTTCTTGGCCCAAAAATGCCGTTTTGAAAACATGCAATTTTTTATTGCAAACAAAATTGCAAATAAAATCCGAATAAAATCAAATATTTGATTTTTAATATTTTTCCTCCAATATTTCAATTATTTTGGAGAAGTCATATTTTCTCCGCTCATTTATTTTAATATGAAATATCTTTCGGAGAGAAAATAATTAAAACCAAAATCCTTGTTTCCTTATTTGATAAAAATCAAATAGGAAAGTCAAGAAAATCCCCAACTCTCTCCGAGGGTCCGTGAGTTGCTTAGGATTTTTCGAGGATTTGCCAAAAATGCAATAAAATATGCTATGCAATGATGATCTAATGTATAACATTCCAAATTGAAAATTTGGGATGTTACAACTGGGTTCCGACGGGCTGGTACTGGGAGGCGCTACCTACCGGGGGGCACAGCTTGGTGAGGAGCCAGCCTGTCGTTGACCCGAACCTTCTTTGATGGCGGTCGTGTGGGCCAGTGATGGTGCAGAGGCTTGAGGAATCCGCGGAGGTGGTACGTCACCGTGTCAGCGAGGAGGATGCGCACGTCCGTCACTACTTGTTTGCGTTGGAGCACAGGTTCTCCAATACCTGGCATGTTCCCCAGGGATCTCACTGGAGCTATGATCCTGTGATGGTTCCTTCTCTTTGGATATCCACCGCCCGCGCCGATACCCGTCGTGCGCTAGGGTTTTAGTTGTATTAGTGATGTTATATGTATGATACTATTCGGGATGTATTAGTGATAATATTCGACGATGTACGGACGCATGAGATGATTTACTTTTCCTTATTGAATGCATGCTAATTTGAATACTTATTTATTTTACGATTTGGTTTTTCTTATTGAATTCTCATGTCAATATGAGTCCTATAAGATATTTTGAAATGTATATGTTGTGTTGCTCAAATAGGATATGTGCTTGCCCAAGTGGCCGGTCATGTTTGCAGGTTACACCTCTGAGTGGCCTATGTTTTGCTGGAGTGTTGATTCATTTCCGTTCCGGCAAATTTCAGGCGCTCGATATGTCCTATTTTAGGAAAGGTCATGCCGAATTTTTCCGTGAATTTTGGCATGACTTGTGCCAGAATATGTAGGAAATATCGAGTGCCCCAGATCGATTTTCAATTAATGTTTCAACTATGAACATAGGAAATGTCTAACCGCCAAAAGGATTTCGGTATTTGCAAATACTGCAAAGACGAGCGCAGCCTGTGCGACAGAATCTTCCTAGATGATGATAGGCGCTTCAGCATCAAGCTGGACGAGAACTTCGAAGTGGATACAGCAAGTCACAACGACAAGTCTTTTTTCGTAATTAAGCATGACATCTGCTTCATTTGCTTCAACTTATAATATAATTTTTTTACTATTCTACAAGCGTATCCCCTACCATACAAGAGTTTTTGTCTTGGATAAGATAGGTTTCAGTCCTATGAAAACTACTATGAAGGTAAAGAGAGTTTACTTGAAGACCGAGCATGATTATACTTTCCACGCAAAATTATACAACGCAGACACCTACACCTATTTTGAATGCAAAATTTGGCAAGCACTATGCAAGACTTATGCATTTGAGCCTGATATGGTTATCACCTTTGATATTCGTCCGGAAGATGATATTGAAGGTAATATCGACATCTGGGTCAATGTGCAGACGCCTCCAGTTATACCATTATGTGAGTTTCTCAACCATATTTATGACTTCGATATTGTTTATTCAAAAATAGTTGACAACTTATTTCTATTGACAGCTTCTTTCCATTCAAGCAAACATGTCCGACGCTTGGTAGACATGACCGTTCACTGTCCTGGGGCTGAACTAAACAGCAAGGAGATAGGTCATTATGTTTCATGGCTTGAGGATCTTCATACTGTCAAGACAAATTATTTTCCTGGACTTAAAAATATTAGCACACAAAACATGCGACCAATAGTGTTCGTATTGAACTACGGTCACATCTTTTTAGGAAAGATGGTAAAATGTTTACTATTTGTGCTCAGTGCATCTTTTGCATACATTATTTTTTAAGCTAAACTTCATTGCTAAGTATGTTAATATACGATGTTCTTCAACAGGGACTCCCGATGAATGTTGTGCCTCGTTGGATCGAGACTAAAGGTCGCATGAGAATGGTTAGCTTATGGCCAAGATATCCTACAATGCACTTTAGTGCATTCAGGATTTCTAAAAGCGAGGAATGCTTAATAGTGAAAGACTGGAGCAAAATTGAGAACGATCGCAGAGAAGTACTAGGGGGCAGCAATCAGAAGCGCAGCCCATGATTAGGAGACAGGTTCATCTGCATGCTCCAACATGATGAAGCAGGAGTGCTACACATGTTTTATGCTATTTTACCTGAGAAAGAGTAGCAGGAGTGATTAGCTAGATAGAAATGAGTTATGATGATTAAATGGCTAGTGTTGGTGGTAATGACTATGATGATTATTATTAGCTAGTGTTGGTGGTGCTTAGATAGCTATCGCAACTAGTGTTGGTGGTGATTAGCTAGCTAGAATGAGTTTGAAGATGATGATGTGCTACACTATGACTATGATGATTAAATAACAACTTTTGGTGGTAATGAATATGATGATGATTAAATAGCTTGTGTTGGCGGATTAGATTCAAGTGGAGGCAACATGTGGTGCACATCGAAAGTACTACTAGTCCAAACTAGATCAAGTTTGGATTAGTAGTATACTTTTCACATGCACCACATGTTCCCTCCACTTGAACCTAATCCACCTTCATTTGACACACTGTTATGGACATAATGATATAACAACCTCATAATTGGTATTGTACCAAAATTTGTATAACAGCGTATAAGTACACTAAAAATTAAAAAAATTAAAAAAATAATACTAGTAGCGATGGGGAGTAAACACGCTAATAGCTAGCTATGTTAGCAGTAGCACCGGAATGAACAAACGCTGCGGCTATATGTCTTAGCAGTAGCATGTGTCGCACACACTACTGCTAAGGAGTAGGTGTAGCGCCTTACTAGTAGCGCGGTGTCCCGCGCTACTAGTAGGCATTAAACCCGTGCTACTACTAGGGTTTTCCCTAGTAGTGCCATATCATCATACTACATCACAATCATTTTAACGCAATGTTGATATCCAAGGTAAATCATTATCAACCCCAAGCTACTTATGCATGGCATGAGAAATTATAATCTCTAGTTGTCATTGCAAACATGTTTAATCATAATGGGTTGAATCATGGATACTAGGTTAAACATATTTACAAAAACAGAACAACTTGACTTCATACCCGTTTCTCCCTGCCACGACAAGTTCATCAAATAATGTCATTATTGCCTTTCACTTGCACGACCGAACGATGTGAAAATGATAATAGTGCAAGAGTACCGTGGACTAAGCTGGAATCTGCAACATTTTATTCAACAGGAGAAGACAAGGTAATATGGGCTCTTTTGTTAGATCAACAATTATGCATATGAGATCCACTCAACATTTTCATCGTGGTCTTCTCCTTGGTACGACTCAAATAAAAAGAAAAGAAATTCAGATAAACACATTGAAATATTTTGGAGTTTTATGTTTTCTTGAACAAGCAAATAAAAGGGAAAAGAAAAGGAGAAAAACTATTTACACGGGAAAGCTCCCAACAAGCAAAAGAAGAATAAGGAAAACTTTCTGGGTTTTGTTTGTAGTGCTACAGCTAACTACTCTAGAAAGAAAAATAAAAAAGAAGCAAGAAATATTTTTGTATTTTCTTAAGTTCTTCAAACACATAAGAAGAAAGTGAGAACATAAATTTAACATGGATAATACAATGAAAAAGTGTGTACACCGACAATTGGAATGAAATGTGTAAACATGAATGTAATGTCGATGGAAAATACGTACTCCCCCAAGCTTAGGCTTTTGGCCTAACTTGGTAATCACTCAGTAGCATGGATAATAGTCATGGTGCTGAGGAGCGGGCACCCATGGATCCCTCTGTTGAGGCTCCTCGTCAGCTGCAGCCTGGTCGTTCCGGTAGGCGACGGTATCCACGGGCATAATCCTATATCTGCCCCTGGCAACAGGATAAAAAAGCAGGAGGAGGCAATGGAATAATATCACGAGTTCTGTCGTGGAATTGTCACGACAGATGTCCTAGCGGGAGGACTTAGTCGTGGAGCCATCGCAACTAGGTTAGCTTAAAGGGGTTAACCGGGACAACGGAGACAGAGAGTTTATACCGGTTCGGCCCCTTGCGGTGAAGGTAAAAGCCTAATCTAGTTTGAGGTGGTATTGCTAGGGTTTCGATTACCAGGGAGTGAATACGCTTGACCTAGTTCTCGATCTTTTGTTTCTTGCCCTAAACCACCGCCGGGTCGTCCCTTTATATACACAGGTTGACGCCTAGCGGCTCAGAGAGTCCCGGCCGGCTCATACACAACGTGTCTGGCTCGGTGACTAACTACGCTTGCCTTACAAAACAAGTTATACATATATGGCGGTTCATCCTCTTGGGCCTCAAGTCTTTCATGGGTCTTGGGCCGTCAATGGGTTTGTATGGCCCGCCATCTCCTCTTGATACATCGCCAGTGGTATGACCCGGCCCCTCCTGGGCGGTTCATACCCGGTAGTTATATCTCCAACATTAGGCCCCGGGTTGATTTGAACTTGTTCTTATCAATCTTCTGACTTGTCAAAATCTTGTGTCACTTGTTTGATGAACCTTGCAGTAACCCACCATGACACCAGCTCACAGAATCTTCGTAAACCGCCATGACATCATTTCACATTAATCTCGCACGAAGCCCAGA
This sequence comes from Triticum aestivum, assembly GCF_018294505.1. Classification (NCBI taxonomy): domain Eukaryota; kingdom Viridiplantae; phylum Streptophyta; class Magnoliopsida; order Poales; family Poaceae; genus Triticum; species Triticum aestivum. The sequence goes on from NC_057799.1 coordinate 573,578,140, forward strand.
ACATCTTAATTGATCCTTATCTTAATGAACATCCCGAAAACCGAGGCGTCCATATAGCCATATGATGGTTTCAGCCTCCTCGATTCCCGTGCATGCCTTGTATCCACCCCCTTATAAATAGGGACATGGGTATTTATCATTTTCACCCCTTCCTTCGTCTTCCTCGCTCGTCTCTTCTGCCGCTCGAGCTCCGCCGCCGCGACCTTCGACTGCTGCATCGACCTGATTGGAGCAAAAACTCTGGCGCGCCACCGCTGCTCCTCATCTTCTGTAAGTGCACTTTTCTTTCCATCTTAGATCTACGTTTAGGGTTTGGGTAGTTGTCGGGGGAAACGACACCTACGGGATCACGAAGAATCCCTTTTGCTACGGTTGGCGGGTGCGGGGCTGTGGAAAGAGCGGGATTAAGAGATCAACGCAGGGGGATTATCCAGGTTCGGGCCGCAAATCATGCGTAATACCCTACTCCTGCTGGTTTATGTTTATCTGGTGTTCTTGGACTAGCTACAAAGTGTGCAGGGTCCAAAGAATCCGAATCCTTCCTCGGTACGCCGCATGCCTTCTTTTATAGTCAAAAGGGGCTGCCACAGTGGCACACAGGAGGTGGAAAGTTGTACAGTAGTCGAGTCTATCTCCTGGCACCGTAGGACAAAGGCATTTAATGCGCTGCCGTTGTGCCCTTCTTGCTTTATCGGGGCCGGCAGGGAAGCTCGTCCCAGCTATCGCCGCCTCGCCTGGCTTCGATGCACGTCCGTGCTGACGAGGTGTGTAGCGCCACGCTAGCTGGCTGGCTAGCTGCTGAGTTGGTGCGGTGGTAGAGTCTTCACGAAGATCTGCATGCCACCACGCAGGTGCTTGCTGAGTTAGCCTAGAGGCCGCACGTCGCCACGCAGGTGCTCGCCTAGTTGGTGGGTTGGCAGCTGCATGGCAACGGCGATGGAGTCTTGGCTGGTGTGGGCCTGGCTGCGGCCCCGCGTATGTCTTCGGGAAGGGCCTTGCGGGGGCCCCGACAAGGGTCTTGCCGCGGCGTCGTGGGCGTCCCCGGAAAGGGTCTTGCCGGGGGGGACTCATGGGTATCCTCGGCAAGAATCTTGCCGAGGATCTTCGTCGTCTGATTCTCATCCAATCTTGCATGTTCTTGGTCTTCACAAAGAGCTGCATGCCACCATGGAGGCACTTCCCAAGCCTTGGTTCCAATGTGATTGAGGGTGTTGGAACTCTTAGGCTCAAGGGCGGCAGCCCCGCTGGCGTTGGGCAAGTTGCCCCGGCAAGGTTCTTGCGAGGGCCGTGAAGGCTGCCCCGGCAAGGACCTTGCCGGGGGAGCTTCACCTCGCCCCTCAGCTCTTCATGCTTCTAGTCTCGAGCGCAGCTCTAGTAGCCTTTGCCTCTTCTGCCCCACCAAGCGTGGCCACGGGCGTGGGGCTGCGACTACCCGTGCACAAGTAAAGGGGTACAAAAAGGGACCCCTACTTTTGTACACCGACAGGAGCCCCCGGGCCTGGGCCACATATAAGTGCGGGGCATTATTGGGCCAGGCCCAGAAAGGTGCGTGTGCGCGCGGGCGGCGGAGTTTTTACCGCAGTAACTCCCTTGCTTGTTGCGCTTCCCCATGACCCGTGTTGAATGCGTGACGTGGGGGTCGTGCGTGGAATGACCGCAGCATGCTCGCGTCATCCCATGGTGAACAGTAAAGAGGCGGCTTGCGTGTCCCTTTAGAACCGCAGGGCCGCTCCTTATTTACTCTCTCTCCCTTGGAACCGTCATCCTATGTTTCCCACTACGCCTGCCCCTTGCGCCACGTACACCGCATGCACGACATGGGCTAGGTGACAGACGCATGGAATATGGGAAGGCGCGCGGGGCCCGACTCACATGCCTTTGATTGGGCGGGAAGGGTGGTCGATGGCGTTGCTCGTTGCCACTTAATGATCCGGACTTGAGCGGGCTCTTCAGAGGTGTAGAGCTAGTCTTTCGGCCTTCCCTGCCCAACTATAAAAAGGGAACTCGGGGGTAGGAGGAAGAGCGTCTCCCCGTGTCTCCCCTCCGTCTCCATTCTTCACCCACGGTCATGGCGAGAGGGCGTGGCTGCGGCCGTTCTTCCGCGGAGGCGACCAGGTCCTCCTCCCGCCAGATACCTGCGGCGGTCAAAGAAGAGCTAGACGCTCAGAGTGAACGCCATGGGGCCGCGGTCGGTGAGGCGTTCGAGGCAGAGGCAGCCGCGGAAGGGGGACGCCTGCATCGTCTCCGCCTTCGTCGCCATCTCCCCCACCATCTCCTCCTGCTTCGCCAAGTGGTCTCGTCGGGGACACCGCGCTTGTTGTGGTTTTGTCACGACAGATGTCCTAGAGAAAGGACTTAGTCGTGGAGCCATCGCTACAGGTTAACTTAAAGGGGTTAAAGCGGACAAGGGACGCAAGAGAGTTTTATACTAGTTCGGCCCCTTACGATGAAGGTAAAAGCCTATGTCTAGTTGTGATGCAATTGCTGGGGTTTCGATGACCAGGGAGCGAATACGCTTTGCCTGAGTCTCGAGTTGTGTCTGTTGTTCCTGAACCGCCGCCGGGTCGTCCCCTTATATACATGGGTTGTCGCCCCTCGGTTTACAGAATCCCGAGGCCGGCTCATAATCATGTCCGGCTCAGTCTCTGCTACTTCTATCTTACAACACAAGTTTACATATCAATGCCGGTTTATGTCTACACGCCTTAAACCGGCTTTGGGCCCTGGGCCTCCATAAAGCGTCACCGTCTGTCTTCATGGACTTCAGATACAGATGAACTACTTATGGGGTTAACCCGGCCTCTCCTGGCCGGTTTACCCCCAGTGGTAATATCCCCAACATTAGGCCCCAGATTGATTTGAACTGGTTCATGTCAATCCTCAATACTTCAGAAATTTTCTTCTTCAACATCTTCACATGATCTTGTAAACCGCCGTGACATCATCTTCTGGGATCATGGTAAACCGCCATGACATCACCTGTTATTTAAAACTGTGTATAATCCACCTTCATTAATGAGCCTCCGATAATCGAGGCGACAGCTCCGCCTCATATCCAAAATTTAGGCTCCTCGGTTTTCGCACCTGACGCTTATCTTTCTACCCTTATAAATAGGGCCAGGGGGTCATTCCATTTTCCCCCTCGTGCCTCTTCACGTCGTCGTCTTCCTCGCGTCGACCGACCCTCGAGCTCTGCCGCCGCCGTCGTCCTTCGTCTCTGCTTCGACAAAGGCCGCTGCATCAACCTGATCATATCAGAGAAAAGCGGTGATCCTCCGCTGCTTCCTCCTGCACCAGTAAGCCCCTCTTCTTCTCGCCCTAGATCCGCCATTAGGGTTCGGTGTTCTTCATAGCTTGAAGGTGTTCTTCCTTCGGTAGCACCAATGGCCGGCTAGATCTGACTATTTTCAGCGCCTTTTGTAGTTTAGACTCCTTTCTTCTTGTTAAGGCACCTGCTTGATATCCAACTCATCTGAACTTCACTGAACTTTTTGAGCGCTTGATATTAGACCAGAGTATATTTTGATTATCCAACGCACGACAGATCTGAAATTCTCATGCCAAACTATGAAACTTGTTTTTCCCTTCACTTATACATCTTTATACTTATACCTTTAATGCCAAATTAGGCAGTTTAACTTCACAGATAAAATGATAACCCGGTAGATACCATTAGTCCCCTGTTGAACCGCCAATGCATTCATCATTATATTGTTTCCATTGTCAGACTCCGGTTTACGAATAACCAAATCTGGTTTATCAATATGCTTGTATCCTTATACTGTTGTATAGTTGTCCACTGTAAATCTTAAACCGGCAATAATCATGTTTCAGATTTCCATTGCCATGGCCAAGCAAGTCTATGAATGAAATTGGGCTCCCTCTCGAGTATCCGAAGAGCATTTAAACAATCTTATTAAAACGGGCGCTTTAGCCAAAAAATATGTCATCCACTGGAGGGTCCCTGGCCCGGAAAGTACTCCTACACCCAAGGACGGAGAGGTAGTCATGTTTGCTGATCATCTCGGACGAGGTTTTAGCCCTCCCGGTTCAAAAAATTTCCGAGATGTACTAGCCAATTTTCAGCTGCGCCCTCAAGACATCGGTCCCAATTCCGTGACCAATATCTGCCAGTTCCAAGTCTTCTTTGAGGTTTATCTGCAAGAGGAACCTACAGTCGAACTGTTTAGGGATTTCTTTCACTTAAACCATCACACAGAGTTCTCGGATGGACCCAATACGGAACTGGGCGGAATGGCGGTTCAAAAAAGGAAGGAAGTCACCTTCCCTCATCCCAAACTCCATAGTCACCCCAAAGAGTGGAACCAGACTTGGTTTTATTGCATGGATACATATCCACCTGATGAAAACCCCATGCCGGGTTACCGCCCTGAACGCCTTAGCAACACACATCCTTTTCCTCAGAGGTTGACGGCAAAAGAAAGGGCCAACTATGCTCCCCAATTATCAAAGCTTAGAGCCTTCATGGCGAACGGTTTGACAGGAGTTGATCTTGCTCGTTGATGGATAAGCTGGAGTATTCTGCCCTTAAGCCGGCGCTCCGGTTTGATGTGTGAGTATACGGGGAGTTTGAAGGATGCTCAGCGGCACATTGACATTCAGCTTACAGATTCAGAAGTCACCGAGGCTGTAAAGAAAATGCTGACCGAACCGGAGGTTGTATGTGCCCAAACCGGACTACTCCCTTTCTGCGCTTTCAACAAACCGCCAGCTGTAAGAATCATATAATCTTTTTATCTGAAGTTGTTTTTTTCCAAATATTCTTTGAAAGTGTGATTATTTTCTGACAGGGTGATGATCCATTCTGCAACAAGAAACCACCACAAGACAAACCGGTCAAGCCGCAAGATAAACCGGTCAAGCCAGTTCGTCAAAGACCATGGTTATCAAAAAACCTGCCAAGAAAAGGACCACTGCATCCTCCGAGCTACCAGCTAATGACGATGTGGGTAATCCGGAATCAGAGGTAGAACTTGACTCTCTTGGTTCATTTTTCGTACATCTCATTGACAATGATTATTATCAGGACAATGCTGAAGGCAGTCATGCTGATGATGTAGAGGTAACCATTCTTTCCTCCGATTCAGATCCTCTGCCAACATCAAAATTCCGTCAAGCAAACCGGAAAGAAAAATTTTCTCACCCCCTTGCTTACTTGGACCCAAACTTTCTTTTGAAGACGCAGTAGCACGAGGCTCGCCGCACAACCCGGCACAGCGGCCAGGTAGTTGCCTCCGCCGGTTTACCGAACAGTCCGGTTCGGAAACGCCGATCAGAGGTCTCTTATCCCATTGATACTTCATGCCCCAAAGCAGGTTGTTTCCGCCAGCCTCTTAACCCATCTGATTCAAATTATCAGGGCACTTCTCACTCATCTTCTGGCGAGTCGTCGGCCACAAAACTTCCACCCCTCAAAACGGTTCTTGGGTGAGCTATACACTTGTTGTTATCCTTGATGTTGCTATTTTGATATACTGTACTGATCCTCATGTTTATTTTTCTCAGCGCCAAGCCCAGACCCAGCAAGAAAGCTCGGTTGAATAAACCGGCTGATGAAGACGTGGCTATTGAACCGGAGAAAACTCCAGATCCTGAAGAGACCAACATTGATGCCATACTGAATGACCCACCGCCTCAAGATCATGACTTCGTTGCTGAGCAGGCAGAAGTTGACACCACAAGCCATGCTGACCAGCTGAACAGCCCTGTCCGAACTGACAATAAACCGGCAAGTCCAGTTAAAAATACTGACAAACCACCAACCCCAGTAATGGCTGCTGATGACAAAGATGATGACATTATGATTACTGGCACTGTCCATACTGCTCCGGGCAATCCTGTCGCTTTGTCAAAGCATACTGCCAAAGATGAGCTCTCTGCAATTGGCAAAGGCAAATGGAATGCCGATTTGTCAAATTATGCCCATCTGAATGCTCAAGACCTTCACTCTGGCTTCCTGAACCGTCTGTACACCAGCCGTGACTACGAAGCCTGTTTGGTAAATATGATGAAGGAGCGCTATGAGGTAACTTCATAAGTGTTTCTCTCTTATATTTAATTGCAGCTTATCAACTCCAGTAGCCCCCAAGGGCCGGTTTAACTTTATAAAGATGAACCGGGACTTTGTGGAAGAATTCCCATATCAGCATTTTATGAGCAAATACACATTAGCCCCCAAGTGCCAAGCTTAATACTTGTATTGTGCTTGGGACTTGTAAAAATTTCTGATAAAGAGCAAATATGCATTAGCCCCCAACTACTAAGGGCATAACTTGTTATGTACTTGGTACTTCGAATATGTACTGTCAACTTATTATATATCTGTCTGTTTGTAGGCTGAACTGAGCAAGAAGGAAAGCGAAACCGCTGATCTGCAAGAGAACCTCAAGTCCCAACAAGCTGAAACCTCCAAAGCGAAGGAAGAATTGACCTGCGCTCTAGGCGCTATGGAGAAACTGGAAGAGGGCTTCAACAAAGAGCGGGCGGTTTGGGAGACTGAAAAATCCGCTTTGATAAAAAGGGCTGAAAAAGCAGAAGCTGCTCTTAAACCGGTGGTTGATCAACTGACCGGTGTAAAGCGGCAGATTCATGCCATGACTGCTGTTGTGTTCGGTAAAACATCTTTCCCTTAATACTTTCAACATATCTCTCCCATGTGTTGTCGGTTTACTGATGCGTACAATGGTGTAGGAACTCGCATTAGCCATCTGGGCTCTGATGTACAGAAGAAGTTGAAAGCCGCCTACACGCTGATAGAGCAGTTATATACCGGTGCACAACGGATCATCTGTGCTGCTTCACACAACAAGCCTCCCCCACTTTAATTAAGGAAACCTTATCAAGGTTGTCAATGCTGCCTGCCCGGGTAGAAGAGCTAAAGAGATCTGCTGCAAGGGTGGGTGCTTTGACCGCACTAACCCATGCAAAAGCATGGGTACCTCACCTTGATCCGGTGGAAGTGGCTAAAGGCTATCCCAGCTTAAAAGAAGACGGATCAGAATTTGATCAGGAGGATCTCCGCGCCATAAACCGGGAAGTACGTCCACTGGCTTGTCAACTGGCTGAAGAAGCTGATCTTTCGTTTTACCAGGCGAGCTATGACACCAATAACAAACGAGTTGCTGCACCAACTCCTGAAGCGCAAAATCTGATCCCTCCAATCCGTAAGCACACTTATGCCCCTGATATTGAACCGTCAACCCTTATAGGCGACGAAGCTGTGTTCCAAGCTTTAACTGGGATCGACTGGACAACTGTTGACTTCCAGCCGCTGGGTAGAGACGAAGAAGATGAACCGGTGCAAGATGATCCGCAGCCGTCAGGTCAAGCTAATAAGCAATCATAATCTGGGGACCGGTTTAGTCTTCCACGTGCTGCAATGCTTATTGAGAAACAATTATCCCTTTGGGCACTGAAACGCCTTGTAATAGGCTAGTTAAAACACTTGGTCTGTTATGCCTTCATGCATATTTATCTGCAACTGATGCGTGTTAATCCGCCATGCTTAAGATATAATGTTCATAATCCATAGCTATTTATTCAAGTTGTTCCTGCAGATAAGAAGCTTAAAGCGCCCTGGCGGTTTACCACCGGGCGGGTCATGATACCCAAATATATATATGACCAAGGTTTATAACCAAGGTTGTAAAAGATAACCAAATATGGAAATATATGATACATGTGACCTTTAGGCATAGTGTTGGCTGACCAACTTTGTAATGAGGGTAATAACCCTAATCCGGAGTAGAAGTTACTCCTGTTATATGATGCCGGTTTATCAGAAAACCGTTCTGGGTTGTGATAAACACCGGTTTATTCCATACTGATGACTTTGAGTCTAAACCAGACCGGGTTGATAGTCTCCGGATTATAATTTGATCGTGTACTGACAACTTGTAGTTGACAGCCTAACCGGGTTGATAAACACCGGTTTTAAAAACATCACAAATCTTATGAAACAAAGAAAACTTAGCAAAAGGCAAATAAAAACCGTTGTAGTCGAGGATTTTCACGGGCTGCCAGGCCCCAAATTCGAGGCTTTTCATGGGCTGCTAGGCCACTGAGTTAAACCATTTTTGTAAAGCCTTTTAAGATGGTCCTCAATCCTTAACCAATCATCATTTTAACTTGACAAGTTCAGGGTCTTCATTTTAGAGTAACTTGTCAAAGTTCGAAGGGTCGTACCAGGTTTGCCTGGGCGGAGTGACTTACATAAATAGGCAGGTTAACCCGGGGTTTTAGGTGTATACACAAGGCTTCCAAGCCATGGCTTGATAGCCTGTTACAAGTGTAGATTCTTAGTTCATTTCGACAGCAAAGAATCCCCAAGCAACATTGGGAGCTGTGCTCAGTGGGTGCCTATGTTTAAGCTGTTGTTTTACAACACTCTCTTTGGCCCCGTATTGATGTGGCTTTGAGCCGATCAAGAGGTGTGACTGTGGTTCGGATACGACCAAGCCCCCAAGTGATGCTGTGGCATTGCGCCGATCAAGAGGTGTAGCTATGGTTCGGATACGACCAAGCCCCCAAGTGATGCTGTGGCATTGCACCGATCAAGAGGTGTAGCTATGGTTCGGATACGACCAAGCCCCCAAGTGATGCTGTGGCATTGCACCGATCAAGAGGTGTAGCCATGGTTCGGATACGACCAAGCCCCCAAGTGATGTTGTGGCATAAAGCTTTGAGAAGATGAATCAAGGGGTAAACCGGACACCGCCTTATAAACAGAAGCTCCATGTAACCACACATGATGTAAGAAAATCAACAAATACCCCGCTTTAGCTGAGGTTCTGGTTTATTATTGATCATAATATACAGATTGTCATAATATGTACATAAGCAGAGCCTATGGCTCAAGTATAGTAAGACCAAAGATGATCAATATTCCACGGCCGGTTGGTCTCCTCATCCGATTTACGTGAGTCTTTGCGCTCTCGAACATCGATTAGATAGTATGACCCGTTGTGTAGATTCTTGCTGACCACAAAGGGTCCTTCCCAAGGGGGGGATAGCTTGTGCATGTCTGTATGATCCTGGATGAGTCGAAGCAACAAATCGCTTTCTTGAAAGGTTCTGGTTCTAACCCGGCGGCTATGATAACGACGCAGATCTTGCTGATAAATCGCCGAACGGGCTGCCTCCATGTCACGCTCCTCATCTAAGAGGTCAAGAGATTCCCGTCGTGCCTTCTCGTTGTCAGCTTCAACATATGCCGCTACACGAGGTTAGTCATGACGGATGTCACTAGGAAGAACCGCTGCCGCTCCATAAACCATGAAGAACGGTGTGTGTCCTGTCGATCTGTTGGGTGTGGTATTGATGCTCCATAACACAGAAGGTAACTCGTCAACCCAACAACCCGGCATCCGTTGCAAAGGAACCATAAGCCGGGGTTTGATGCCTCTCAAGATCTCTTGATTCGCCCTCTCCGCTTGACCATTGGACGGGGGGTGAGCCACTGATGACACGTCAAGCCGGATGTGCTCACGTTGACAGAACTCCTTCATGGCATCCTTTGACAGATTGGCACCCTTATCTGTTATAATGTTGTGTGGGAAGCCAAACCGGAAGATCACCTTTTTGATGAATTGAACCGCCGTAGCTCCATCACACTTACTAACTGGCTCTACCTCCACCCACTCCGTGAACTTATCAACCGCCACCAAAAGGTGGGTCTTCTTGTCCTTGGACCTCTTGAAAGGCCCAACCATATCCAGCCCCCAAGTTGCAAACGGCCAGGTGATTGGAATCATCCTCAATTCTTGAGCCGGTACATGAGCGCGCCTTGAGAATTTCTGACAGCCATCACATCTTTTGACCAAGTCCTTGGCATCAGCATGAGCTGTCAACCAATAGAAACCGTGATGAAACGCCTTGGCCACCAAAGATTTTGAACCGGCGTGGTGACCACAATCTCCTTCGTGGATCTCACGCAAAATTTCACGGCCTTCCTCAGGAGACACACAGCGTTGAAACGCCCCTGTCACGCTGCAATGATGTAACTCTCCATTGATAATAGTCATGGACTTGGACTGCCGGATTATCTGCCTGGCCAAAGTTTCATCCTCTGGTAACTCGCCCCAGTTCATATACACCAGATATGGAACCGTCCAATCCGGGATAACATGAAGAGCCGCCACCAACTGAGCCTCCGGATCAGGAACGGCCAAATCCTCTTCACCAGGGAGCTTGACGGACGGATTATACAAAACATCCAGGAAGACATTAGGTGGAACCGGTTTACGTGGGGAACCCAGGCGGCTTAAAGCGTCCGCCGCTTCATTCTTCCGGCGGTCCACATGATCCACCTGATAACCTTTAAAGTGAACTGCAACAATATCCACCTCACGACGATATGCTGCCATTAGTGGGTCCTTAGAATCCCAAGTGCCGAACACTTGTTGAGCCACCAGATCCGAGTCACCGAAGCACTTAACTCGGCTTAGGTTCATCTCCTTAGCCATCCGAAGACCATGGAGTAAAGCCTAATATTCAGCTGCATTGTTAGTGCAAGGGGACATTAAACGGAGAACATAACAAAATTTATCACCTCGTGGGGAAGTTAATACGACTCCAGCCCCCGAGCCCTCCAATTGCCTGGACCCGTCAAAATGAATAGTCCAATAAGTATGATCCGGCTTCTCCTCTGGCGCTTGTAATTCTGTCCAATCATTGATGAAATCCACAAGTGCCTGAGATTTGATCACCGTTCGGGGTATGTATTTCAACCCGTGAGGCCCGAGCTCTATAGCCCACTTAGCAATCCGGCCAATTGCTTCCTTGTTCTGGATTATATCTCCCAACGGAGCAGAGCTGACCACCGTGATGGGACGACCTTGGAAATACTACTTAAGCTTCCGGCTTGCCATAAAAACCCTATACACCAATTTTTGCCAATGCGGGTACCTCTGCTTGGACTCAATAAGTACCTCACTGATATAGTAGACCGACCGTTGAACCGGATATTCCTTTCCGGCCTCCTTGCGCTCAACCACAATAGCCACACTAACAGCCCGGGCGTTAGCTGCCACATATAGCAACAATGGCTCTTTGCCAACCGGAGCAGCGAGAACCGGCGGATTAGCTAGCTGCTACTTTAAGTCCTCAAATGCTTCATTAGCGGTGTCACTCCAGACGAAGTCATCCGTTTTCTTCAGCATCTGATACAAAGGGATGGCCTTCTCGCCAAGGTGACTAATAAACCGGCTCAACGTGGCAATCCGGCCTGCCAGGCGTTGAACATCATTGATACACTTTGGTTTGGCCAAGGAGGTGATGGCCTTGATCTTTTCCGGATTAGCTTCAATACCCCGGTTAGACACCAAAGAACCCAAGAGCTTGCCTGCAAGTACACCAAAGACGCACTTGGCCGGATTAAGCATCATTTTGTAAACCCGCAGGTTATCGAAGGTTTCCTTCAAGTCATCAATCAATGTCTCCTTCTTCCTTGATTTTACCACAATATCATCCACATAGGTGTGAACATTGCGGTTGATCTGTTTATGAAGACAATTCTGCACACGCCGTTGATAAGTCGCCTGGGAACTCTTGAGCCCAAAGGGCATGGACACATAGCAGAAGGCTCCAAATGGAGTTATGAAGGTTGTCTTCTCCTGGTCCTTAACTGCCATTTTGATCTGATGATAACCAGAATATGCATCCAAAAGCTTAAACGCTCGCAACCCGCTGTAGCATCAATAATTTGATCAATACGGGGAAGGGCAAAAGGATCTGCTGGACAAGCTTTGTTGAGATCTGTGTAGTCCACACACATACGCCAAGTGCCATTCTTCTTGAGGACCAGCACCAGATTAGCCAACCACTCAGGATGGAATACTTCAATGATAAATCCAGCCGCTAAGAGTCTGGCTACTTCTTCTCCAATAGCCTTGTGTCTTTCTTCATTGAACCGGCGGAGAAACTGCTTGACCGGTTTATACTTTGGATCAATATTGAGAGTGTGCTCAGCGACTTCTCTCGGTACACCTGGCATGTCAGAAGGCTTCCACGCAAAGATGTCCCGATTCTCACGGATGAACTCGATGAGCGCGCTTTCCTATTTTGGATCCAAGCTAGTGCTGATGCTAAATTGCTTGGACGAATCGCCGGGCACGAAATCAACAAGCTTAGTCTCATCAGCCGATTTGGATTTTAGGGCCGGATCATGCTCTATAGTTGGTTTCTTTAATGAAGTCATATCTGCCGGATCAACATTGTCTTTGTAAAACATCAACTCTTCTATTGCCCAAACCGACTCTGCATAAGCCGCATCACCTTCTTCACACTCCAGAGCGATCTTGCGACTTCCATGCACGGTTATAGTTCCCTTATGACCCGGCATCTTGAGCTGCAGATAGACATAACAAGGCCGTGCCATAAACTTAGCATAAGCTGGCCGTCCAAACAGGGCATGATACGGGCTTTTGATTTTCACCACTTCAAAGGTCAGAGTTTCTGATCTTGAGTCATGCTCATCTCCAAAAGCCACCTCCAGAGCTATCTTACCAACAGGATATGCCCACTTACCAGGTACCACACCTTGGAACACCGTATTGGACGGTTTATGATTTTTATCTGTTAATCCCATGCGACGGAAAGTTTCATAATAAAGGATATTGATACTACTCCCTCCATCCATGAGTACCTTAGTGAACTTATAACCTCCCACCTGAGGTGCCACCACCAGAGCCAGATGACCTGGATTGTCAACCCGGGGTGGATGATCTTCTCTACTCCACACAATCGGCTGCTCGGACCAGCGCAAATAACGGGGCACCGCCGGTTCAACGGCATTCACCACCCTTTTATGAAGCTTCTGATCGCGCTTCTCCAAGCTAGTGGTGAAGACATGATAATGTCCACTATTCAACTCCTTCGGGTTGCTCTGGTAACCCGACTGCTGCTGCTGCTGCTGCTGATTGCCCTGATGATTATGGCCACCTTGGTTACCCTGATTACTTTGATTGTTATGTCCACCTTGATTGCCGTGGAAGCCTGAACCGGAATTTCCTCCCCCATAACCCGGCCCATGAGACCCGGGGCCCGAACCGCCTCCTGGTCCATGATCATACCGGAAAGAATCAGAATTTTTGAACTCTGGCATGATGTAACAATCTTTCCAGAGGTGCGTGGATGGGATCTCCTTCGTTCCATGCTTTGGACAGGGCTGGTTCAACACATAAGACAAACGGTCCGGATTAGGACTTGGCCCTCCACTGCGTTGGGGCGGTTTACCCTTATGCCGCTGGCCCTTGTCATGTGTATTAGTATTAGCCACAAAGTCTAAACCATGGTCCGCCTTACGCTTGCCGCCGTTTCCATGACCCGCCGGGTTGTGGTGCTGCCCCTTGGCGTTGCCGCTCTTTTTTCCCATCCCTATCTTATCGTCGTCAGACTCGGGAAACTTGGTACTATCGGAGTCGGCATACTTCACCAGTGCAGCCATGAGGGTTCCCATATCATTACAATGACGTTTGAGCCGTCCCAACTTCAACTTCAGGGGTTCAAACCGGCAATTGCCTTCCAATGTTAAAACTGCGGTGTCAGCGTTGATGCGGTCCGATGAATGCAAAATCTCCGAAACCCGGCGCACCCAATGGGTTGTTGACTCTCCTTCCTCCTGGATACAGGCAGCTAAGTCCACAATTGACATGGGCTGCTTGCATGTATCCTTGAAATTCTGAATAAACCGGGCTCTCAACTCGGCCCATGACCTGATAGCATCATGCTGAAGTATTTCGCACATGCCGGATCATCCACATCCAGCATCTCCATGGCCATCTCATAGCTTTTGACCCATGTTTCAGGGGATAAATCGGCGGTGTAATTTGGCACCTTGCGCGGGCCCTTGAAATCCTTGGGCAGGCGCACATTGCGCAACGCCGGGACGAGACACGGCACTCCCAAAGAACTAGAGGTAACCCCTGGTTCCACCGATGTGGTTGGACAAACCGGAGTAAGCTGACGGGTTTCATGATGCGCCGCTAACTCGGCTTCTCTGCGTGCCCGAGCCCGGTCCACCACCTCCTGAGCATCACCAGCACCACCCGCCGGGTTATTGCCACGGGGCGGATCACGGTTCCGCGCATTGCTTGACACTGCCGGTTCATCCATACGTCTGCTGTAACTCTGGCTTGGACGGGGAGTGGAATGAATCCGATCGCGACTATATGAATAAGTCTCCTGTTGAACCAAGGCTGTCTGAAGAAGCTCCTTAACCCAACGCGTCTCGACCGCCGCCGGAGAATCGCCTTCGATCGGGATGGCCACCAGCCCTGAAGCGGCAGCGACAATGTTGTCCATCGGGTTAGAGTAATGACCCGGTGGCATGGGGACATCCGGTGTTACAATGTTGTTCGGACGAGGCAGATCCACCAAACGTGGCTGAACCGGCGCCCCTGCTCTAGGTGCCTCCGCCCGGTTTACCACCGGTGGATTACTGGTCCCTGCTCCTGGGGTGTTAAAGAGATTTCTAGCTTAATAAACCGGCGGCAGGCGAGATCGGTACCTCCTCTTCAGGACTGCGTTCGACGCACTCCGATCCAGCATAATCCGGTAAGCTTGTGCATCCAAAGCGGCCCGCTCCGCGGCCATCCTGGTATCCTTAGCTGCTAAGTCGGCTTTGGCCTGGGTGATCTGATCTTTCACTTTCGCGATTTCCGCATTGTGTGCATCCTGATCCGCCGGGTTAACCTCCACCATCAGCGTTGCCAACGCGTCAAATAAATCAGATAGAACCTGAGCTGGCGGTCGCACAGGGCCTCCTGCCCCAGCCGCTGTTGCCACTGTCGATCCGGAAATCATCGCCGCTGCGGTAGAAGAGTGGAGCGCCGGTTGCGTACCGGCCATGAAGATCGCAACCCGGTTTGGCAGAACAAAGGGGTCCGGAATACTGTCGCATCCGAACAGCCCCCAATCCGGCCATCTTGTAACTGATATAACGACTCGGTCTCTCCGGTCGATGACTCGTCGCCGGAATAAACGACGGTCTCACCACCAGATTCTGATCTATCCTCAGATTCCCCTCCATGGATAACTCCCACAAAGGCACGCTTCATGACAGGCTTGACCCGGGCAGATCTCGCACGCTGAGCCGTTTTGACGAGGTCGGTGCAGTTGTCCGGCTCAGGGCCCGGTTCGCTGATCTTGCCAATGAAAACGTGTATGCCACCAAAGGGGACCCGGTACCCGTACTCGATTGAGCCGGCCTCGGGGTCCCAGCCTACATCGTCGATGTAGAGCTTGCCGCGACGACTCTTGGTCATCCGGCCCACAGCGTAACCCTTGAGTCCTTAGAAGTTGCCCTCCAAGAACTTGAAACCATCGTGCGATAGCCCCACGGTGGGCGCCAACTGTCGTGGTTTTGTCACGGCAGATGTCCTAGAGAAAGGACTTAGTCGCGGAGCCATCGCTACGGGTTAACTTAAAGGGGTTAAAGCGGACAAGGGACGCAAGAGAGTTTTATACTAGTTCGTCCCCTTATGATGAAGGTAAAAGCCTACGTCTAGTTGTGATGGAATTGCCGGGGTTTCGATAACCAGGGAGCGAATACGCTTTGCCTGAGTCTCGAGTTGTGTCTGTTGTTCGTGAACCACCGCCGGGTCGTCCCCTTATATACATGGGTTGACGCCCGTCGGTTTACAGAATCCCGAGGCCGGCTCATAATCGTGTCCGGCTCAGTCTCTTCTACTTCTATCTTACAACACAAGTTTACATATCAATGTCGCTTTATGTCTACATGCCTTAAACCGGCTTTGGGCCCTGGGCCTCCATAAAGCGTCACCATCTGTCTTCATGGACTTCAGATACAGATGAACTACTTATGGGGTTAAGCCGGCCTCTCCTGGCCGGTTTATGCCCAGTGGTAATATCCCCAACAGCGCTCGAGTTTATCCGCATCTACGTGGGCCGCTGCGCAGCCGCCTTCGTCTTCCAGGGGCGTTCGCGAGGGTGCTAGAGATCAACCAGCCACCGCGGCTGAGGCTTCACATGAAGGGGTGTTGCCACGGTGACATGTGGGTGAACACAAGGTTTCCCGCCCCTCAAGTGATGCTCCTTCGCCGGGGCTAGAAAACCTTCGCACGTGCCCATTGCTTGATGGATGGGCACATCCTCTGCTTCAAGCTAGCGGAGAGCGACCTGCTCTCCATCAAGGTCTTCGGGCGCTCGGGGCACAGGCTAGGTTGATGTGCAGAGAGCTTGACCGATGACTAAAGCTCCTCCTCGGGCGACAGCGACGAGGAGGACATCGACGATGACGACGAGGTTAGCGGGTGGGAGGATGACGGGTCCGACTAGGTGTCGGACACACCGTCCCAGGGCGACACCTGCAGCACGACCATTTGCACCGCCAGCTCTTTGAACTTCTCGGGGCCGCTGCTTCTGGTGGCTGGTGCTGGAGGGCCCGAGAAGGCGAAGAAGGTAGGTGGCGGCTGTCAACTCGGAGTACGATGGCGCCAACGCCTTCGTCGCGTATTGCCGTCATCACAAGCCTTCTCTTGGTGTCTTCTATTGCTCATACCTCGCCTAGGCGCCCCCTTTGCCCTCCCGCTTCTCCTGACCCGTTTCCTGAGGAGAGGGACAAGAAAGGGATTACGGGCATCTTATCCTTTTTTCAGTTTTTAAGCCTGCAGGCATTTGTCAGATTTAAACCTTGTAATCCCCTTGCTCATGTTTACATTCCGTACGAACTGCACCTGTTTGGAATGTATTAATGAAAAAGGGTGCTTGCCGGGTTCTTTGCGCGTGAGCGAGGCCCATGCTAAGGAATGAATCCTTGTTACTTTTAAGATAAACATTGTCGCCCGGCAACAGGCCTTGCCGTCCCCTCACGTCCTTCACGACCATACTCACGCTCTCGGCGGAGGCAGGGGCAAAGTAGGGTTAGGCCCTTCGTTTGCTTCCTTGTCACCGCAACTACAACCAAGTTCCGGCCCTGGGAATAGTTCTTGGGCACAGGAAAGGGGGAGCACGGTGGCCCAGGAATAAATGAGCCTTCTGGAACTCGTGCTCGCCGGACTCGTCGTCCTCGTCATGATCATCATCTTCCTCTTTCTTGTCGCGGCACCGAGCGGGCCTCTCTTGTTGGTTATCTTTGCCGCGGCGAACCCCTTGGTTGCCACGCTTCTTGCCGGATCCCTCAGCAGCATCATGACCCTTCTCCTTGTCTCTCCTTTCATATTCAGCCTTCTGCTTTTCTGCAAGCAGCTCAACCTGTCGGCAGTTCTGGAGGTCATGGCCCTTGGTGCGGTGGATCTTGCAGTACTACTTGTTGGAGCCACCTGGCTTGCCGGCGGCCGCCAGGGCCAAGCAGGCGACACACCCGGCAACCTCCTTGCCGGGGTCGTCGCGAGCGGCAAGCGCCTCCTCACGAGCAGCAAGGTCCTCCTCCTGGGAGTTTAGCTCGGCCTGGTGCTGGTGCCAAGCGGCCTTGTCCTTGGCGGCATGTTCCTTCGCCGCCTCCTGGGCTTTCTCGACATCAGCCTGCTTCAGGACAAGCTCGTGTTTGCGCTCGGCCAGCAGATCCTGGGAAACCTTCAGTTCTTCGTGGGCCTGGCGGAACCAAGCCTGCGTCTCGGCGATGCACCCCTCAAGATCCGCCTCCGGCTTGTCCATTGCCGCCATCCTGGATTTTGCCTTGTCCAGGCGGGCACGGTGAAGCGCCTGGAGCTTCTGGAAGTTGGCGCTCATGGCCCGAAGGAGCTGCTCCTCTTGGGAACCGCCGCCACCGGTGCTCGGTTCGTCAACAACCTCAAGCCCGGCGGCGGCGAGCGCCTCGTCATCGAACAACTCCCCCTCGGTGGGCGCCTTGGTGCTCTCCGTCCCTGGGAGGTGGATGAACAGGTCATCACTCACCTTCAAATACTTGTCCGAGCCAGAGGCAGCAGAGGAGGAAGGTTGGTCGTCAACCACCCCTCCCCGGGAGGCCCCTTGTCTGCCTCCTCGGCAGCAGCCTTGCCGGCCTCCCCGGCAGGCCCCTTGGCGACCTCTTCAGCGGCAGTCTTGGCAGCCTCCTCGGCGGCGATTTTGTCGGCCTCGGCCTCAGTGTCCCTGGTGACCTCCTCGATGACGGTGTCAATGTCCTCCCGTTCCACCGAGGAAGGGTCTGGATACCAAGAGGGGGAATGAGACGGAGCCAAGGTCATGGTTCAATAAGAAGAAGAAAGAACGAGGATTGGAAACAAACAACTTACCCACACCAGGCTGAGAAGAAGTGGCGCCCTCCCCGCCAGCATTCATTGTCGGGGCAAAAACCCCGGCACCCAAGTTTGCCTCCTCCTCCTCCACATGCGTGGGCTCGGTGGTGGATGCCCTTGCCGGGGACGCCCCTCGGGGTGGCGTAGTCGAGAGGGGCGGCCTGTTGGGGGTGGCCCTCGGCGGCTCCTCCTGCTGCCATTCTTCTCCTGCAAATCCGGCAAGATCAGCATCAAGGATTCACACAACAATGTTCATCAGTGGAGGGGCGAGTGATGAGCTTACGGTGGGGGCTGAAGCGGGGGCTATGGCGGGGGCTGCTATCCGAGCCGCTCTCCACCAGCAACGGCGTACGCGAAGTACCCACCGGGGGCTTGTCACCCGTTGAGGCCTTGGCCCTCTTCGTGAAGACTCTGCCACCGCACCAACTCAGCAGCCAGCCAGCGTGGCGCTACACGCCTCGTCAGCTCAAACGCGCATCGAAGCCAGGCGAGGCGGCGACAGCTGGGACGAGCTTCCTTGCCGTCCCCGATTAATCAAGAAGGGCACGTCGGCAGCGCATTAAATGTGTTTGCTCTCCGGTGCCAGGAGATAGACTCGACTACTGTACAACTTTCCACCTCCTGTGTGCCACTGTGGTAGCCCCTTTTGACTATAAAAGGAGGCCCGCGGCATACTGAGGAAGGATTCAGATTTTTTGGACCCTGCACGCTTTGTAGCTAGTCCAAGAACACCAGATAAACATAAACCAGCAGGAGTAGGGTATTACGCATCACTTGGGGCCCGAACCAGGATAATCCCCCTGCGTTGATCTCTCAATCCCACTCTTTCCACAGCCCCGCGCCCGCCAACCGTAGCAAAAGGGATTCCTCGTGATCCCGTAGGTGTCATTTCCCCCGACATTTTCCTATTTTGTACCCCTTTACTTGTGCGCGGGCAGTTCGAGCCGCGCCTGCGGCCACACTTAGCGGGGCAGAGGAAGGAAGCAAAGCCACAAGACGACCAGACCAACGCCAAGCCAGAAACACAAAGAGTAGAAGGGCAAGGTGGACTCCCCCGGCAAGGCCCTTGCCGGGGCGGCCTCCACAGCCTTGGCCAGAACCTTGCCGGGGCAACTTGGCCAACGCCAGCGGGGCTGCCGCCCTTGAGCCTAAGAGTTCCAATGCCCTCAACCACATTGGAATCAAGGCTCGGGAAGTGCCTCCAAGGTGGCATGCAGATCTTTGTGAAGACCAAGAACATGCAAGATTAGATGAGAATCAGAAGACGAAGATCCTCGGCAAGATCCTTGCCGAGGATACCCACGAGTCCCCCCGGCAAGACCCTTGCCGGGGACGCCCATGACATCGCGGCAAGACCCTTGCTGGGGCCCCGGCAAGGCCCTTGCCGGGACCCGGCAAGGCCCTTGCCGAAGACATCTGCGGGGCCGTAGCCAGGCCCAGATTAGCCAAGACTCCACCGCCGTTCCCATGCAGCTGTCAGCCCACCAACTAGGCGACCACCTACGTGGCGACGTGCGGCCTCTAGGCCAACTCAGCAAGCACCTGCGTGGTGGCATGCAGATCTTCGTGAAGACTCTCCCACCGCACCAACTCAGCAGCCAGCCAGCCAGCGTGGCGCCACACGCCTCGTCTGCTCGGACGCGCGTCGAAGCCAGGCCAGGCGGCGACAGCTGGGACGAGGTTCCTCGTCGTCCCCTATAAAGCAAGAAGGGCACGTCGGCAGTGCATTAAACACGTTTATCCTACAGTGCCAGGAGATAGACTCGACTACTGTACAACGTTCCACCTCCTCTGTGCCACTGTGGCAGCCCCTTTTGACTATAAAAGGAGGCCCGCGGCATATTGAGGAAGGATTCGGATTTTGTGGACCCTGCATGCTTTGTAGCTAGTCCAAGAACACCAGATAAACATAAACCAGTAGGAGTAGGGTATTACGCATCACTTGCGGCCCGAATCTGGATAATCCCCCTGCGTTGATCTCTCAATCCTGCTCTTTCCACAGCCCCGCGCCCGCCAACCGTAGCAACAGGGATTCCTCGCCCTTCAGCTCTTCATGCTTCTGGTCTCGAGCGCAGCTCTGGTAGCCTTTGCCTCTTCTGCCCCGCCAGGCGTGGCCACGGGTGTGGGGCTGCGACTGCCCGCGCACAAGTAAAGGGGTACAAAAAGGGACCCCTACTTTTGTACACCGACAGTAGTTCATCGGTGTTCTTGCTGTTCTTTGCAATTTCCTTCAACTCCAGTGGCTTTTAATCTGGATAGGCTACGAACCTTGTGCGGAAGTAGTTTTAGCACTCGTTTTTATCATTAGAATAGCATCTCCTCGTAGAAGATCTCATTGAAACATCCACACTTTCCACTGCCGCCACCTTAGGGTTAGAATTTTACTGCCTTTTCTGAACTGCCATAGATCCAAAATTATAGCTTTAGCTTGTGAAATCTGTTTGTCCACCACTTAGGAATTTTTCATTTGACAGATCTAAGCACCAATACTGCCATGGCGGCTTATGACATAAACCTGAGCCATTATATATCATTAGGCCCTGTTAAGGCGCCATCCTTTACTTCATTTGCAATATCCTTCCGGTTTAACAACTGTATACTTTGAACTGTATCTCCATAACCATTAGCCTTGCATAGCGGTTTAAATTGTAACTGCCGGATATTCTGCCGATTTAATAATATCTTAAATCACCTTGTGTAGGCTGTGCACCCAACCATGACTAAGACCGTCACATCATGCGACTGGGTCATGTCCATTGTTACTGAGGCAATGCTCCAGGTGTATGTCAAGATTGGCTTCTTACCAGCAAAAAGCATCATTCACTGGCGGGTTCCAAAACCAAACGAAGCCAGACCTCAACCACGGGACGGTGAAGTCATTGTTTTCACTGATCATATGAACCGGGGCTTCTCACCGCCCGGGTCAAAATTCTTCTATGACGTTCTACATTTTTTCCAACTTCATCCTCAAGACATTGGACCAAATTCCGTGTCAAATATCTGCAATTTCCAAGTCTTCTACGGAGTATATCTTCAAGAGGAACCTAGCGTTGAACTCTTTAGAGAATATTTTTTCTTGAACCGCCAGAATGAATTTACTGATGGGCCTAGTCAGGAGCTTGGAGGGATCTCAATTCAACGACGCAGAGACGCCATTTTTCCTTATGCTAAACTTCCAAGCCATCCCAAGGATTGGAATAAAACTTGGTTCTACTGCCAAGATACTTCTCCTGCTGATGAGAACCCCATGCCCGGCTTCTTTGACCAACGGATCAATCCGAAGCATCCTCTCCTTGACCGGCTTACAACTGCTGAACGGGCCAAACTTGCGCCTACCTTTTCAAAGGTTAGAGCACTACTGGGAAATGGATTGACCGGGGTCGATCTGATTCGATGCTGGGTAGCTTGGAGGATCATACCTTTAAGCCACCGGTCCGGTTTAATGTGTACATATACTGGTGATACCAAAGATCCGCTGCATTACAGTTCCACCCGTTTGACTGACAAAGCTATCAATGAGATGACCAAGACTCTTCTTAATGAAAGTTTGGAGAGTTGCAGCCAAGTGGGGCTAAATCCCTTCTGCACACTCACCAAGGCATCGGATGTAAGTCTGTCAGGTTTATATACTTGACCTCATTGTTCATAGAGCCTATAAATCCCCAACCTTTATTGTAATTTGTTGCAGGCTAAATCCGCCTTTTGGGATAAAAAATACGACGAAATAGCCGCCAAGAGAGCCAGGGCTAAGTACAAAGTCATGAAGAAGAACAAGAAGAAATCTACCGCTTCTGATCTGTTCACTTTGGACGAAGATGACGATGAGTCCGAGGTAGACCTTGATTCCCTTGGATCGTTTTCATCCATCTTATTGACACTGATTGCTATCAGGATGACGCGCAAACCAGCCAGGCCGATGATGACGAGGTAACTATTATTTCCTCCGACTCAGAGCCCTTGCCAAGCCAGAAAATTCGACGAGTGATCTGGAAAGTAAGGTTTTCTAACCCTTTAGCTCACTTGGATCCCAACTTTATTTTGAAGCAACAACCGCATGAGAACCGGCGCAGAACCCGGACCAGTGGAGGTGGAGAACTTTCCTCCGGTTTACCGAACACACCAGCGCCACGCAAACACCGGAATGAGGTACTTCCCAAAAATTCCAATTCTATTTATTCTCAAGAAGATTTTATTCATCAAACACTTAGTCCTTCTGACTCATTATCAGGGGACCTCTCACTCTTCGTCTGGCGATTCATCTCAGACTCTGCTTCCCGCATTCAAGACTACCCCTGGGTACCAACTTTATCTGAACTTTTCAACTTCTCTTAAATCATGCTGACTTTATGAATCCTCTTGCAGTGGGAAAGAAAAGCCAAGCAAAAAAGCTAAGATAAATAAGCCAACAGAGGATCCCAAGACTCATGAACTGGAAAAACAAGCACCCATTTCTGAGGCCTCCGTGCAGCAACCGGAGGAACCTGCCGATGAGCCACCACCAGAAAATCATGGAACCTCTGCTGATCATATAGTAGTTGACCCCTTGGGAACTAAACCGCCAAGCCCAGTCAAACCTTCGGAACCAGACACTGAGGAAGTTCTGATCACTGGCACTGGTTTCCAAGAACCGGGGAATCCTATTGCTCTAGCAAAGCATTCTGCCAAGGAAGAAATGATCGAAAAGCGCAAGGTCAAATTTGACATGGCCAACTACTCTCATTTGAGTATTAGTGAAATCCTCTCCGGCTATCTTAATCAAATACACAGCAGCCGTGATCTGGAGATTGACATGGTCAAGCACATGCATCAGAAACATGAGGTATCAATTCCCCTTTTATATAAGATATATTCCTTTAGCCCCCAAGTTTTACTGAATATGATAGAACATAATAGACTGTAGACTTGTTAGATAGCCTGTAGCTGATGCATCTGAATCAAAACCTATAGCCCTCAAGGGCCGGCTTAAACTTATCAAGATAAGCCAGGACTATCAATAATCAACTTTGCACATGTAGTCCCCAAGTGCCGGCTTGACCTGTTAAGTTGAGCCGGGTCTTCAGTAATAATGATCAACTTTACATTTGTAATCACCAAGGGCTGGTTGAATCCATATGGATAAACCGGGACTTATCATTGTCAGATAAAAAATCTCATCTAGTCATTCGTGCAAACCGGGTTATCCTTTGAAAAAATATGAACCGGGGTCATCTACCATTGCATCTTTAAATAAACTACGCATGCATTAGCCCCCAAGTGCCAAGTGCTATTGCTGGCAAAGGGCTTGGTACTTTATAAATATGTATTGTGACATAAAGAAACATTATGTACGCATTAGACCCCAAGTGCCAAGTGCTATTGCTGGCAAAGGGCTTGGGACTTATCAATATATATGTTGCTTTATAACTATGAATACTTGTTTCAACCTGTCCTTTCAGGAAGCATCCTGTCAATTTCAGTCTCAGCTAAATGATTTAAAAACCCGGCTTGAAGCACACGAATCTAAAACCCGGAAGGTTGACTCCAAGTTCAAATTTAGCTTGGATGAAAATGAAAAACTCAAAACTAGGTTTAATACTGAGAAAGCCGCCTGCGCTGAAGAGAAGGCTTCCCTGATCAAGAGAGTTGAAAAATCTGAGGCCTCATTAGAGGAGGCCACCACAGAGCTTACTGGCTTGAAGCATCATATCAAACAGATGACGTTTGCTATCTTTGGTAAGACCTGTGATATTGTAATAACTTTCCACCCTCCATGTTATAAACCGCGAGGTGACTTAATCATAATATGCCATGCAGGTCCCAGAAGGAGCAATCTTGGGGAGGAAATGCTGATAAAGCTCAAGGCCGTTTATACATTAGTGGAACAACTATACACCGGAGCTCAGCATACGATAGCCACCATCTCCCCAAGTAATCAAGCCCATCTCTTCTCAGCAATGTTTTAAGCTAACTTTCTGTCCTGCCTGCCCATATTGAAGAAAACAAATGGTCGGCTGCGAGAGCCGGTGCCATTACGACTTTAAGCCAGGCGAAGGCATGGCAGTCAGAATTAGACCCGGCCGAGCTTGCCACTGGCTGCTCTAGTTTCAAAGAGGACGGGTCTCCTTTTGACAAGAAAGATTTTGCTGCGTGTGTGAAAGAGATGCGTCCCATGGCAAGCCTGCTTATGGAAGAAACAAATCTGACCAAATATCAGGCGGCTTATACCGCAGAGAACCAGAAAATGCCCACGCCGGCTTACAAGATTGCAGATCTTATTCCTGCAACTCGTAAGCACACTTTTCCCCCGAAATCGAAGCGTCTGAGCTTATCAATGATGAAGCTGAATTCCATGCTTTGACTGGCATCAATTGATCATCGCCTGACTTCCAGACGGTGGAGGGAGAAGAAGAACCGGCGCGGGATGACCCGGAAGCTTCAAACCGCCAAGACCAGGAGAACTGATTCGCTGGACGGTTCTCAATTTTCATCATTAAGCATTGCTTGACAAAACACTTAACCATTTGGGCTCGCGGAGCCATGTAATAGGCTAGTTAAACTCTGACCTGTTGTGCCATCGTGCACGTTTTGTTTGCATAATACTGTTGATCCGTCAGTTGAAGACCTGCCACTTATGCTCATGATATCATCAAGTATGCAAATCAGATTTATCATTTGTCCTACACACAAACAGATCACAAGTGCCCTGGCGGTTTACCCCAGGGCGGGTCACCATACCCCATATAAAAACCACTGGTGACTATAAGATTCCGTAACCAGGGCCGGTTTAATCACAACCTCATATAATCATAACAAAATATCATACCTGTGATATTTGCTCACACTTCCGGCTTATCATACCTGTGTAGTAAGGGTTACAACCTAAGAACTGAGAGCGCAACGCCCTGTTCAATTGATTCATACCGCCGGCTCATAACGCCAAATGCAGCAAGGGGTAACATCCCAAAGCTTAGGGCCAGTACTCTAAGCATAAGATCATCATATGCTGGCGACTTAAAGTCCAAAGTCAGGCCAGGTTAACAAACCCTGCATAGATTCATATATGTACCTAAAGGCAACATAGCCCTCATTGGTTTTCAACCATGTATTAACATGTCACAAGAGCTGAAATTCAAAAAATGTTCAAACCAACTACAAACCAAACCCAAGGCTTTCATAGGCCGCCAAGCCTCAAAGTCAAGTGTTGTTCAAGGCCTGCAAAGCCGCTGAGTTAAACCTTCATTCAAACCTTGTAATCCGGGCCTCACATGATCAATCGCCGTTTTAACTTTGACAAGTTCAGGGTCTTTATAAGATTGATTGTCAAGAGTACGGTGAGTCATTCCAGGATTACCTGGGCGGAGTGGCCAACTTACAAAGGCGGGATAACCCGGATTGTTTGGTGAATACACTGGCATCCAAGACTATTACAAGGGTCATCAAAGCTCTTGACCATTAACAAAGAGCCCCCAAGTAATATTTTTTTCCAGGCATATAAGCTGGATCAATAGGGTAGTCATAGCTATGCTCCATGAGTAAGAAGCCCCCAAGTATGTTTTAATCATGGCATACAAGCCGGATCAAGAGGGTAGTCATAGCTATGCTCCATGAGCAGGAAGCCCCCAAGTGATCGTATGAAGTGACAATAAAGACTCATTATTCTCAGAAATGAAACGACAGACGCCCTAAATTATTAGGGATGCCGGCTTTATTATATTCATCATAATATATACGTTGTCGAAATATGTACATCACAAGAGCCGGTGGCTTAGGTGTAATAAGGCCGAAGATGAGCAATATTCCACGGCCGGCGGGTCTCCTCCTCCGACATGCGTGAGTCCTTGTGGTCACGAACATCGATAAGGTAGTATGACCTGTTGTTCAGATTTTTGCTGACCACAAAGGGTCCTTCCCAAGGTGGGGATAGCTTGTGCATGTCAGTTTGATCCTGGATAAGCCGGAGCACCAAATCGCCTTCTTGAAAGGTCCTGGTTTTAACCCGACGGCTATGATAACGGCGCAAATCTTGCTGGTAAATCACCGAACGAGCCGCCGCAAGGTCACGCTCCTCATCCAACAAGTCAATAGCATCCTGATGTGCTTTTTCATTATTAGCTTCAACATAAGCCGCCACACGAGGCGAATCATGACAGATGTCACTAGGGAGAACCGCCTCTGCACTTTAACCATGAAGAAAGGCGTGTAACCCGTAGATCTGTTGGGGGTGGTAACACTGAGGGTAACTCCTCCACCCAACAACCCAGCGTCCTCTGCAAAGGGACCATAAGTCGGGGCTTGATGCCTCTCAAAATTTCTTGATTAGCTCTCTCAGCTTGACCATTGGACTGGGTGTGAGCCACTAATGACACATCAAGTCGAATATGCTCTTGTTGACAAAACTCTTTCATAGCACCCTTGGACAGATTGGTGCCATTATCTGTTATAATGCTGTGGGGAAACCGAAACGGAAGATCACCTTTTTGATGAATTGAACCGCTATGGCCGCATCACACTTACTAACCGGCTCTGCTTCAACCCACTATGTTAATTTGTCAACCGCCACCAAAAGGTGGGTCTTTTAAACCTTGGATCTTTTGAAAGGCCCAACCATATCAAGCCCCCAGACCGCAAACGGCCAAGCAATTGGAATCATCCTCAATTCTTGAGCTGGCACGTGAGCTCGTCTTGAGAATTTCTGACAACCATCACATTTACTGACCAAATCCTCTGCATCAGCATGAGCCGTTAGCCAATAAAATCCATGATGAAAAGCCTTGGCCACGAGAGACTTAGAGCCGGCTTGATGACCACAATCTCCTTCATGATTCTCTCGTAGGATCTCACGACCTTCTTCAGGAGAAACACAATGTTGAAACGCCCCCGTAACACTGCAATGATGCAACTCTCCATTGACAATAGTCATTGACTTAAACTGCTGGGTTATCTGCCTGGCCAAAGTTTCATCTTCAGGTAACTTGCCCCGGGTCATATATGTCAAATATGGAATTGTCCAATCAAGAATAGCATGAAGAGCCACCACCAACTGTGCCTCCGGGTCGGGAATAGCAAGATCTTCCTCTATAGGTAGTTTGACTGAAGGATTATGCTGAATATCAAGGAAAATATTGAGTGGCACCGGCTTATGCTGGGATCCCAACCGGCTCAAAGCATCAGCCGCCTTGTTTTTCGTTCGATCAACATGCTCTACTTGATAGCCCTTGAAGTGACGAGAAATAGCATCCACCTCTCGGCGATATGCTGCCATGAGTGGGTCCTTAGAATCCCAATTGCCTGAAACTTGCTGATCCACTAAGTCTGAGTAACCAAAGCACCTCACCCAGCTTAAGTTCATCTCCTTAGCCATCCGAAGACCATGGAGCAAGGCCTCATACTTATCTGCATTGTTAGTACAAGGGAACATCAACCTTAAAACATAACAAAATTTATCACCTCGAGGGGAAGTCAAAATAACTCCAGCCCCCGAGCCTTCCAATTGCCTGGACCCATCAAAGTGAATAGTCCAATACGTGCTATCCGGCTTCTCCTCAGGCATCTGTAGCTCGGTCCAATCATTGATGAAATCCACAAGTGCTTGAGATTTGATGGATGTGCGAGGCATATACTTCAAACCATGGGGTCCAAGCTCAATAGCCCATTTGGCTACCCGACCTGTGGCTTCTCTGTTTTGAATAATATCTCCTAAAGGAGTAGAACTAACCACAATGATGGGATGACCCAGAAAATATTGCTTGAGCTTTCGACTAGCCATGAACACCCCGTACACCAGCTTCTGCCAATGCGGATACCTCTGTTTGGACTCAATGAGTACCTCACTGATGTAATAAACCAGCCGCTGAACCGGATACTCCTTGCCTGATTCCTTTCTTTCCACCACAATTGCCACGCTAATAGCTCGGCTATTGACAGCCACATACAACAACAAGGGCTCTTTATCAATGGGAGCAGCAAGAACCGGTGGCTCAGCTAACTGTTTCTTCAAGGCCTCAAACGCCTGATCAGCAGCATCACTCCAGACAAAGTGATCTGTCTTCTTCATCATCTGGTATAGAGGGCTAGCCTTTTCACCCAGCCGGCTTATGAACCGGCTTAAGGCCGCAATACGACCCGCCAGACGTTGAACATCATTAATACACGCCGGTTTAGCAAGGGAAGTGATAGCCTTTATTTTCTCCGGGTTAGCTTCAATACCCCGTTCAGAAACCAGAAAACACAAGAGCTTGCCTGCTGGTACACCAAAGACACACTTCGTCGGGTTAAGCATCATCTTGTAGACCCAGAGATTGTCAAAGGTCTCTTTCAAATCATCTATCAGGGTTTCCTTCTTCCCGGATTTCACCACAATACCATCCACATAAGCATGAACATTACGCCCAATTTGACCATGAAGGTGTAACGCCCCGGATCCGATGCGCCAGGTGTCTGCCAGTTATTCGCCGTCGTTGCCATGTCATTTGCTTGCGTGTTGCATTTTGCCATGTCATCACTGCATTTCATATCATGTCATCATGTGCATCGCATTCCCAAACGTGTTCGTCTCATGCATCCGAGCATTTTCCCCGTTGTACGTTTTGCAATCCGGTACTCCTATGTCCCCCGGCGCCCCCTTTTGCCTCTTTTTTGTGTGCGGGTGTTAAACGTTCTCGGAATTGGTCGGTATTTGCCGAGTGGCCTTGGTATAGCACCAACAGACCGCCCGTCAAATTTCGTCGCATTCTGAGTCCGTTTGATAGCCCAACCGTTAAATGTGTAGCGGTACTGTCGTGGAATTGTCACGGCAGATGTCCTCAAGCTAGGACTTAGTCGTGGAACCATCGCCGCTAGGAAGCTTGAAGGGGTTAAACGGGACAAGGAACACGAGGGTTTATACTGGTTCGGCCCCTTACGGTGAAGGTAAAAGCCTACGTCCAGTTGAGGTGGTATTGATTAGGGTTTCGATGACCAGGGAGCTTAACTGCTATGCCTGGCTCTCGACGAGATCTTTCTTGTCCCTAAACCGCCGCCGGGTCGTCCCTTTATATAGAGAGGTTGACGCCCAGCAGCTCTCAGAGTCCCGGCCGGCTCATAAGAGTGTCCGGCTCGGACTCTCAACTATTCTTGCCTTACACTACAAGTTCTATCATAACGACGGTTGTAACTACGGGCCTTAAGCCATATCCGCGTCTTAAGCCCATCTTTGCCCCGCCGTCTTCAAGCTTGGCGCCGGGCTTCAGGCAATGACCATTATGAGTAGCCCGGCCCCTCCTGGCGGGTGACTCTAAGGTTTATATCCTCAACATTAGGCCCCAGATTGATTTGAGCCGGCTCATGTCAATCTTCAATTCTTTCGACAGAAAATCTCCGGCTTACAATTGTGTGAAGGCCATAACCCGGCGTGACGTCATCCTCTGGATTCCGGGTAATCCGCTGTGATGTCATCTTCCATTAAGTCCATTTTTTACTCCACCATATCCGCAAGGATCTTTATCTTTATTGCCATCCCGAGAATCGAGGCGTTTTATGGTGAGATAACCGCGCCGTGGCCTCCTCGTTTCTCGCGCCCACTTATGAGCTTGCCCTTATAAGTAGTCCGGCCCAATGAGCCTCCAGCCACTTCGCCACCTCCATCTTCTTCCTCTCGGCACTGTGCTGCGCTCGAGCTCCACCGCCGCCGCCGCCGCCGCGGGTCTTCCTGTCTTCACCAACTCCGGCCGCTGCATCAACCTGTCGTGACCAGATAACGGCGGCGATCTCCGCATCTCTCCAGCACCCGTAAGTCCCTGTTACTCCGTAGAGTAGATCCTCATTAGATTCTTGGCTGTTCTTCCCGTGTTCTTCACCGTTGATCGCGAGCCCTTGGTAGATTTCATTCTTACCACCCTTCTTGATCTTTAGACTATGTAAACTGTTGCGGTAGTTGTTTCACTTCCATTCCCAATGTACATAGATCCCCTTTTACTGCATTGAGGCTCCGTTCGAACCCGCGAACTTCTTCTGCGTCTGTTTTAGGTCTCAAAATTTTCCTCTTAAGTCGACCATTTTGATCCAAATTAGTTACTGCGATGTGTGAAACCTGTTTTCACCACACTTAGTAAAAACTGCGTCTGTTGAGTCATGGCGGCTTACATGTCCGGCTTAAAGAAGCCACACGCAGTAAAACCTTCCGGCTCAAAAGAAGCCACGCGCCGTAAAATTTTCCGGCTCATCTGCGACAAGGTCGTAGACAATCGAATTACTCTCAATACCTGCAGCGGCTTAGATAACCCGATGCACTTAGATATATGTCATTAGGCCCCTCCATAAGCCGCCACTTTAAACATTGAACTGTAAATTTCCTCCGGCTTATAATTAAACCGGACATTTTTCCTTTTATCATAGGCTTCCGACTTTCACCATGCCTCCCAAAGCTCCCAAAGCACCCATCACTTACAACTGGATGAGGTCCAACATCACCGACGAGACCTTAGCGGATTTTGTGAAGTCGGTTACCTACCCAAGAAGGACGTCATGTCCTACCGTGCCCCCGACCCATCAGAGGAGAGACCACAGCCAAGGGACGGGGAGGTGGTAATTTTTGCGGATCATATGAGCCGGGGCTTCGCACCGCCCGGCTCAAAGTTCTTTAGAGATGTACTGAATTTCTTCGACCCTGCGGCCACAAGACATAGGACCCAATTCGGTGTCGAATATATGCAACTTCCAAGTACTCTACGAGGTCTACCTTGGAGAAGAGCCCAGCCTGCTGCTCTTCAGAGAGCTCTTCTACCTGAACCGCCAGAACAAGTGCGCCAACGGGCCAAGCTTGGAACTTGGTGGAATCTCCATTCAGCGACGGAGAGACTGCCTTTTTCCTTACGCCGAGCCACCAAGCCACCCAAAGGACTGGAACCCAACGTGGTTCTATTGTCAAGACACGTCGCCGGCTGACGAGAGCCCGCTGCCCGGCTTTCGTCCTTCGCGTCTGGAACCAACTCACCCTCTGTCAGACAAGTTATCTCAGGCGGAGCGCTAACCTCTGATCCCCACCATCAACAAAACCAAGGCTCTGCTGGGAAATGGCCTTAATGGCATTGATCTGGTCCAAGTCTGGATCTCATGGCGGGTGATCCCCTTAAGCCGCCGCCCCGGCTTAATGTGTGAGTACACGGGCCGGAAAGATGACCCCCTGAGACACAGCCGCAACGATCTTCCTGAAGACGTTGCTGAGGACATGACCAAGGCTCTCTTGAACGAGAGCTTGGCAGACTGCGGGAGGACCGGCTTAAGCCCCTTCTGCAAGACCAACCCGGCCCCAGCGGTAAGCCACTGATCTGAACATCTTATTTTCTTCTGTAGATAGCTTTCATCTGAACCTTAAGAAATCATCATTGTATTCTTCAGGCTGATGACAAATTCTGGAAGGTCAAATATGACCATGAGGTGGCCAAGAAGGCCAGGAAGGCTAGGAAAGCCGCCAAGAGAGCCGCTCCCCGCAAGAAGGGAAGTAGGCCTACTGCTTCAGAGCTGCTGCAACTAAGCGACAGCTCCAAGTCAGAGGTAACCCCTGAACCTGTAAGCTCTTGTTGTATTTGTAGTTTATTTCTGTCCACCTTATCAATACTGTTCATCAATAGGATGACACCGGAGCAAGTAACCCAGTGGTTGAAGAGGTAATGACACTTTCCTCCGACTCGGAGCCCTTGCCAAGGCTGAAAGTCCGAAGGGTAACCCGGAAAGTAAGATTTTCACATCCTTTAGCTTATCAAGATCCTCAATTTCTTTTGAAGCAACAGATTCATGAGAGCCGGCGGCACACCCGGACCAACAAGGACGCTGACCTCTCCTCCGGTTTACCTGACGCGTCGAGGAAACGCCGGACCGAGGTTATCTCCTTGTACCCTTTTCATCCTTTGGCGGGTGTTATACGTTAACCGCTCAATTCTTCTGATAAAAACTATCAGGAAACCTCACCCTCCTCTGGTGACTCGATGCAATCAAACCTGCCGGCCTTCAAGACCGTACCCGGGTAATGATAATCATCTCTTGTTGTGCTTATCTTTACTCATACTTTTGCACTAACCTTTTTGTCCTTTCAGTGCCCAGGCAAAGCTCAACAGGAGGGCGAAAAAGAACAAGCCGGTCGAAGAGCCGGACTTGCCTGAACCGGAGGTTGCAGCTCAAGAGCCGCCAGTTGCCTCTGCTCCTACAGCCACCGCGCCAACCGACAAGCCAATCGCAGAAACTTCTGCTAACCCGGAGACCTCCAGCCTGGCTCAGCCGGCCGATGACTCAGACGTGGTAATCACCCGGACGGAGTTTGTTGAGCCGGGGAGACCCACTGCACTGGCCAAGTGCTCCGCCAAGGAAGAGTTGTTAGAGCGCCGCCGGGTCAATCTGAACCTCACCGACTATGCCAATCTGAGCATCGGAGAGATCGTCTCCGGCTATGTCAGTGAGGTGCACAAGAGCCGGGATTTAGAGATCGACATGGTGAATCAGATTCAGCAGAAATCTGAGGTACCACTGTTCTTGCTTACTGCATAATTATCTTGTTATCTTTACCATACTAGCCCCCAAGTCGACGACTTATGGTTGAATAGGTTGTAGACTTAAGTTCCGGCTTATTTCCATGAACCGGTAATTTGTAGATAGAAACGTTCGACATGCATTAGCCCCCAAGTGCCAAGTGTCTTTGCTTGGAAAGCGCTTGGGACTTTAAATTTGCATAGTAACTTGTTCATATTATAACCCGGAAATTATGCAGGCTGCTTGCAAGAAGTTTGAGGCTGACATCTCCGATCTGAAAACCCGCCTGAGGACGCAAGAAACTGAAACCCAGAAGGCCAACGCCAAATTTGTGTCCAGTATTGCTGCTCAAGAGAAGCTGAAAAAGGACTTTGAAGCTGAACGGAAAGCTTGGGCCGAAGAGAAGGCTACTCTGGTGAGCCGGGCTGAACAGGCGGAGAAGGCTCTGACGGAGAGAACCGCCGAACTCTCCGGCTTAAAACGCCACGTGTCACAGATGGTCGCCGCCATCTTCGGTAAGTTATTCCACCGGCTTTCATCAAGTTTATAATCTTTATGTCTCGTAACTCCCATCGTTGCCAGCGGCTTATCTTACTCTGTTAAACAGGTCCAAGAAGCGCCAACCTCAATCAAAGTGTGGTGCCCAAGTTGAAGGCCGTGTACACCCTGGTGGAGCAACTCTACACCGGGTCACAGCGCGCCTTGGCCGTGGTGGCCCTATCCAATGAGGTGCCGACTCACCTGGCGGAAGTTCTTCGCCGGCTTGCCGTTCTTCCTCAGCGTGTCCAAGAGCTGCGACGGGCCTCTAAAAGAGCCGGAGCCATAGCTACTCTGAGCCGGGCCAAGGCGTTCCTTCCAGAACTAGACCCGGCGGACATTGCCCTTGGCTACCCCAGCTTGAAGGAAGACGGCACCCCCTTCGACCAAAGGGACTTTGCAGCCTGCGTGAAGATCGTACACCCAGTGGCCACTCTGATTGGAAATGACACGGATCTGACCAAGTACCAGCCGGGTTACGATGCAGAGAATCAGAGGATCCCCACTCCGCGTTATGAAGCCATCAACTTAGTCCCGCCGACTCGTAAGCACACCTTTGCCCCGGAAATTGACCCGGCCGGGTTAATTGACGAGGAAGCTCAATTTGAAGCTCTGAGCGGCATTGACTGGAAATCGTCAACTTTCCAGGTCTTGGGAACAGCCGGAGCGGAGATGGATGAGCCGGAAGCTTCAACCCAGCAAGCAGCTTAACTCTGTAGGCGGCTTATTCAAACAATGCTTCACCCTTTTGGACTCGATGAGTCTTGTAATAGAATAGGACCATTTTAACTTTGTCGTGCCATCGTGCACGTGCTGAATTCTTACTTCCATTGAAGTTGTTTCTTTAGATTCCTCCGGGTCATAAATGATCATTCATGTTCCTTAAGCTCAAATAGTTGTCTTTAACCATCCTGCATAGAAAAACAAATCACAAGTCTCTAGGCGGCTTACCGCACTGAGAATCATTGTCTTATACATATAACCCGGAATATGAATCACAAAAGACTGGTCCTCAATTATGTCCTTGATATAATCGTAATGACACACTTACCGGCCTTCAAGCACACATCCGGTTTATATAACCCGGGTAATAAGGTTGGTACCTCAATTCCGGTTTACCAGTCTTAATAACGCCGATTGTGTTCGACTAGTACTGTGAATCAAAGTTAAGCCGGCACAGTGAGACCGCCACGCTGACTATTGAGACAATCAGAAGAACCTGTTGTAAATCAGAAAGAACTTAGGGGCTTTCGGTTCGAATACGACCAGAGACCCGGCCCAGAGGAGTGATGCTAAGATTTGAATGCGATCATATAGCCCCCAGTGGGTGTGGCGATGCCAATCAAAAGGGTACCGACAGCTATGTTCTCTTTGGTTCGAATACGACCCATGTTTGAACAGGAAGCCCCCAAATGACCTTAAGAATTGTTTAACGACGCTGATTCGAATACGATCCACGTCGGTTCCCAAAGGGGGTTGAGCCATGATTCAAATATGATCAAGGAAAACTCCCCAATGAGCTCGGCACTTTGCCAATCAAATGGGTATCGACAGCTATGTTCTCTTTGGTTCGAATACGACCTATGTTTGAACAGGAAGCCCCCAAGTGACTATATTGTGTATGGCTGGATTCGAATACGATCATAAGCCGGATCCTCCTTCAAGTTATCATGTGATCTTGCAATGAAAACAACACGTTCACCTTTGGAGGAGAAAAAAGGACAGAGGTCCTGCTTTATTGCTTATCATAATATATACATGGCTTAGAGAAATATGTACATTATGAGAGCCGGTGGCTCAAGTGTAATAAGGCCGAAGCTGAGCTATATTCCATGGCCGACGGGTCTCTTCCTCCGACTTACGTGAATCTTTGTGCTCCCGAATGTCAATGAGGTAATATGACCCGTTGTGCAAATTCTTGCTGACCACAAAGGGCCCTTCCCAAGGCGGGGATAGCTTGTGCGCATCTGCTTGATCTTGGATGAGCCGGAGCACCAGATCGCCTTCCTGGAAGACCCGGGATTTAACCCGGCGACTGTGATAACGGCGCAGGTCTTGTTGGTAAATCGCTGAGCGAGCTGCTGCCACATCACACTGTTCGTCCAACAAGTCAAGAGCATCTTGGCGCGCCTGTTCATTATCCACCTCAACATAAGCCGCCACTCGAGGCGAGTCATGACGGATGTCACTGGGGAGGACTGCTTCTGCTCCATAAACCATGAAGAAAGGCGTGTAACCCGTAGACCTGTTAGGAGTAGTGTTGATGCTCCATAACACGGAGGGTAACTCCTCCACCCAACAACCCGGCGTCCGTTGCAAAGGGACCAAAAGCCGGGGCTTGATGCCCTTCAGAATCTCCTGATTAGCTCTCTCAGCTTGACCATTGGATTGAGGATGAGCCACTAACGAAACATCAAGTCGAATATGCTCTGGTTGACAAAACTCCTCCATGGCGCCTTTGGATAGATTGGTACCATTGTCAGTTATAATGCTGTGTGGAAAGCCAAAGCGAAAGATCACCTTTTTCATAAACTGAACCGCCGTGGCTGCGTCACACTTGCTAACTGGCTCTGCTTCAACCCACTTTGTAAATTTGTCAACTGCCACCAAGAGGTGGGTCTTCTTATCCTTGGACCTTTTAAAAGGCCCAACCATATCAAGCCCCCAGACCGCAAAGGGCCAAGTAATTGGGATCATCCTCAGCTCCTGAGCCGGCACATGAGCCCGTCGCGAGAACCTTTGGCAACCATCACATTTACTGACCAAGTCCTCCGCATCAGCATGAGCCGTCAGCCAATAAAAACCATGACGAAAAGCCTTGGCCACAAGGGATTTTGAGCCGGCATGATGGCCACAATCCCCTTCATGAATCTCACGCAAGATCTCTTGGCCTTCCTCAGGGGAGACACAACGCTGGAACGCTCCCGTAACACTGCGGCGATGCAACTCACCATTGATAACAACCATTGACTTAGACCGCCGGGTTATTTGTCTGGCCAAAGTTTCATCCTCAGGCAAATCTCCCCGGGTCATGTAAGCCAGATAGGGCACTGTCCAGTCCGGGATGATGTGGAGAGCCGCCACCAATTGTGCCTCCGGGTCAGGGACAGCCAAGTCTTCCTCTGTAGGCAACTTAACAGAAGGGTTATGCAAGACGTCCAGGAAAGTATTAGGCGGCACCGGTTTTCGCTGAGAGCCCAGCCGGCTTAAAGCATCAGCCGCCTCGTTCTTCCTGCGATCGATGTGCTCTACTTGGTAACCCTGAAAGTGCCCAGCAATGGCATCAACTTCACGGCGATAAGCCGCCATGAGAGGGTCCTTGGAGTCCCACTTGCCTGATACTTGTTGAGCCACCAAGTCTGAGTCGCCGAAGCACCTTACCCGGCTCAAGCTCATCTCCTTAGCCATCCGAAGACCGTGGAGCAAGGCCTCGTACTCAGCCGCATTGTTAGTGCAAGGAAACATCAACTGTAGCACATAATGGAACTTGTCACCTTTAGGGGAAGCCAATACGACTCCAGCCCCCGAGCCCTCCAATTGCCTGGACCCATCGAAGTGAATAGTCCAATATGTGTTATCCGGCTTTTGTTCGGGCACTTGTAGCTCTGTCCAATCATTGATGAAATCCACCAAGGCTTGAGATTTAACAGCAGTGCGTGGTACGTATTTCAGACCATGAGGCCGAGCTCTATAGCCCACTTAGCCACTCTTCCCTGTAGCTTCTCTGTTTTGGATGATATCTCCAAGGGGGGCAGAACTAACCACAGTGATAGGGTGACCCTGGAAGTAATGCTTAAGCTTCCGGCTTGCCATGAACACACCATAAACAAGCTTCTGCCAATGTGGATACCGCTGTTTGGACTCGATGAGCACTTCACTGATGTAATAAACCGGCCGCTGAACCAGATGCTCCTTGCCCTCTTCCTTGCGTTCCACCACCACAGCCACACTGACGGCCCGTGTGTTAGCAGCTACATACAGCAATAAAGGCTCCTTGTCAACCGGAGCAGCAAGGACCGGGGGCTCAGCCAGCTGTCTCTTCAAATCCTCAAAAGCAGTATTAGCAGCATCATTCCAGACAAAGTTATCAGTTTTCTTCATCAACTGGTATAATGGCATGGCCTTCTCACCCAAGCGGCTTATAAACCGGCTTAAAGCAGCGATACGACCCGCCAAGCGCTGGACGTCGTTTATACACGCCGGCTTAGCCAGGGAGGTGATGGCCTTGATCTTCTCCGGGTTAGCTTCAATGCCTCTGTTAGAAACCAAGAAACCCAAGAGCTTGCCTGCAGGAACACCAAAAACACACTTGGCCGGGTTAAGCATCATCTTGTAGACCCGGAGATTATCAAAGGTTTCCCTCAGATCATCTATCAAGGTTTCCTCCTTCCTGGATTTAACCACAATATCATCCACATAAGCATGAACATTGCGCCCAATCTGGTTATGAAGACAGTTCTGCACGCAACGCTGATAAGTCGCCTGTGCACTCTTGAGTCCAAAGGGCATAGACACATAGCAGAAGGCTCCAAAGGGAGTGATGAACGCCGTCTTCTCCTGGTCCTTAACTGCCATTTTAATCTGATGATATCCAGAATAAGCATCCAAGAAACTTAAGCGCTCACAACCCGCCGTAGCATCAATGATTTGATCAATACGGGGAAGGGCAAAAGGATCAGCCGGACACGCCTTGTTTAAGTCCGTGTAGTCCACACACATCCGCCAGGTGCCGTTCTTCTTGAGCACGAGCACCGGGTTAGCTAACCACTCTGGGTGAAAGACTTCAACAATAAACCCGGCCGCCAAGAGCCGGGCCACCTCTTCACCAATAGCTTTCCGCCTCTCTTCATTAAACCGCCGAAGGAATTGCCTGACCGGCTTAAATTTCGGATCAACATTGAGAGTGTGCTCAGCGAGTTCTCTAGGTACACCTGGCATGTCAGAAGGTTTCCATGCAAAAATGTCCCTATTCTCACGGATGAACTCGATGAGCGCGCTTTCCTATTTTGGATCCAGATTGGCACTGATGCTAAACTGCTGAGATGAATCACCTGGAACGAAATCAACAAGTTTAGTCTCATCAGCCGACTTAAATTTCATTGCCGGCTCATGCTCCGTAGTCGGCTTTTTCAGAGAGGTCATATCTGTTGGGTCAACATTGTCCTTGTAAAATTTTAACTCCTCTGTTGCACAAACAGATTCTGCATAAGCTGCATCGCCTTCCTCACACTCCAAGGCCACCTTCCGGCTGCCATGAACCGTAATGGTCCCATTGAGACCCGGCATCTTGAGCTGTAAATACACGTAACACGGCCGTGCCATGAACTTGGCGTAAGCCGGCCGCCCAAATATGGCATGATACGGGCTTCTTATCTTGACCACCTCAAAGGTCAATTTTTCCACCCTGTAGTTGTGCTCGTCTCCAAAGGCCACTTCCAACTCGATCTTGCCGACTGGATAAGCCGACTTACCAGGTACCACACCATGGAAAATAGTGTTTGACTGGCTGAGGTTCTTATCAATCAACCCCATACGACGGAAAGTCTCATAATAGAGGATGTTGATGCTGCTGCCTCCATCCATGAGCACCTTAGTGAACTTATATCCTCCCACCTGAGGAGCCACCACCAAGGCCAAGTGACCCGGATTATCCACCCGGGGAGGGTGATCCTCCCTACTCCACACTATAGGCTGCTCAGACCATCTTAAATAGCGTGGAACCGCCGGCTCAACAGCATTCACAACCCTCTTATGAAGCTTCTGATCTCGCTTACACAGACTGGTGGTAAATACATGATACTGTCCACCGCTAAGCTGCTTTGGATTGGTCTGATAACCCCCCTGCTGCTGTTGATGACCCTGGCCAGACTGCTGATTAAAGCCCCCTTGACCGTTCTGAGGATTAGAATTTGAGCCGCCGCCGGGCCATGAAAACCGCCGGCGCCTGAGCCGCCGCCCGGGCCATTGTTGCCGTTAAAGGCGTTGGAATTCTTAAAGGCCTTCATGATTGCACAATCCTTCCATAAATGAGTAGCTGGCTTCTCTCTAGAGCCATGCCTTGGACAAGGCTCATTCAACAGCTGCTCCAGCGTCGGGCCTGACCCGCTGGCTCGGGGAGGGGCCTCCCCTTGCGTCTCTGGCTATTACCCTGTGAACTGGCGTTGGCCACGAACTCTAGGCTGCCGTCGGCCTTACGCTTGCCACCTCCTTGGTTCCCCGGGTTATGCTGAGGACCCTTGCCATTGCCGTTCTTCTTTCCCTTCCCTGTCCTTTCATCATCTGAAGCGGGGTCCTTGGTACTATCAGAATCGGCGTACTTGACGAGAGCCGCCATCAGCGTACCCATATCATTGCAGTCGCGCTTAAGCCGCCCGAGTTTCATCTTCAGGGGCAGAAAACGACAATTTTGCTCCAACATTAAGACTGCAGAGCCGGCATCCATCTTATCCGATGAATGTATGATCTCTTTGACCCGGCGAACCCAATGTGTCGTAGACTCACCCTCCTGTTGCTTACAGTTAGTCAAATCCACTATTGACATAGACTGTCTACAGGTGTCTTTGAAGTTTTGTATGAACCGGGCCTTCAGCTCAGCCCAAGATCCGATGGAATTCGGCGGTAGCCCTTTCAACCAAGTGCGGGCAGTCCCATCTAGCATCATGGTGAAGTACTTGGCCATCGCCGCTTCACTGACCTCCAGCAGTTCCATGGCCATCTCGTAACTTTCGATCCAGGCTGCGGGTTGTAAGTCAGCCGTGTAATTAGGCACCTTCCTAGGGCCTTTGAAGTCCTTGGGTAGACGCTCATTGCGGAGAGCTGGCACTAAACAAGGGACACCTCCAGTCCTGGTAGGGATACCCACGTCGACGGAAGTCGTCGGATAAGCCGGGGGAGTCTGGTAAGCCGTCAACTGAGGCACCTGCTCCGCCTCTTGCCGCGCTCTGTCTTGGTCTGCTGCGTGAAAGGCTCCGTTATGAGCCGGGCCATGGCCAGGGGGCGGGTCATGGCGTCGGACATTACTTGAGCCGGTCGCTGAGACCATGTGTCTGCTGTAACTCGGGCTCCGGCCTGGACGAGGGGTCGAGTGGATCCTGTCCCGGCTGTAAGAGTACGCCTCTTGCTGCGCCAGCGCTGTCTGAAGGAGTTCCCTGACCCGGCGGGTTTCAATAGCCGTCGGAGAGTCGCCGTCAATTGGGAGGGCCGCCAGCCGTGCTGCTGCGGCGACCATGTTCTCCAGCGGGTTAGCATAATGACCCGGTGGTATTGGCACATACTGAGGCGGGGCAGGGTTCACCCGGGGAGGCCCCATCACTTGTGGCTGAACAGGGGTCCCAGACCCGGGCACTATGATCCCTGGCGGGTTACTAGACCCTGCACCTGGCGTGTTGAAGAGGTTTCGAGGATCGTAAACCGGAGGGAGTCGAGATTGGGCCTTTTGATGCCTCCTTCTCATGACCTCATTGGACGCGTTCTGATCCATCGTGAGCCGGAAGGACTGCGCCTGAATCAACTGAGTTTGGGCGTCGAGAGCCGCCCTCTCCGCAGCCATCCTGATCCCTTCCGCTGCCAGATCCTCTTTGGCTTTCACTAGATCTAACTTTAACTGCGCCACCTCCGCGTCATGCTGAGCTTGATCCGCCGGGTCAACCGCGGCGGTCAACAGGACCGTCATCTTGTCCGTGAGATCCATCAGCACCTGAGCCGGCGAGGGCACCGGGTTTCCCGCCCCAGCAGCAGGGTTCTGAACAGGCTGCGCACCGGCCATGAAGATTCCAACCCGGCTCGGCGGCTCAAACGGGTCCGGAATACTGTCACCATCGGAACAACCCATTAGCCTGCCATCTTGAAGTTGATACAACGAGTTTGACTCATCTGTGGATGATTCGCCGTCAGAGCCGGCGGCCGTCTCATCACCAGATCCAGATCCACCAGAGAGCCCTCCATGGATACATCCCACAAAAGCATGCTTCAAGGCAGGCAGGGCCCGGGCGGGTCGTGCGCGCTGAGCCGTCTCGATGAGATCGGCGCAGAGATCCGGCTCAGGGCCCGGCTCACCAATCTTGCCAATGAAAACATGAATTCCGCCGAAGGGGACCCGGTATCCGTACTCAATTGAGCCGGCGTCGGGGCCCCAGTTTGCATCGTCGATGTAGAGCTTGCCGCGACGACTCTTGGTCATCCGGCCCACAGCGTATCCCTTGAGCCCTTCGAAGCTGCCCTTCAAGAACTCAAATCCACCGTGCGCTGGCCCCACGGTGGGCGCCAACTGTCGTGGAATTGTCACGGCAGATGTCCTCAAGCTAGGACTTAGTCGTGGAGCCATCGCCGCTAGGAAGCTTGAAGGGGTTAAACGGGACAAGGAACACGAGGGTTTATACTGGTTCGGCCCCTTACGGTGAAGGTAAAAGCCTACGTCCAGTTGAGGTGGTATTGATTAGGGTTTCGATGACCAGGGAGCTTAACTGCTATGCCTGGCTCTCGACGAGATCTTTCTTGCCCCTAAACCGCTGCCGGGTCGTCCCTTTATATAGAGAGGTTGACGCCCAGCAGCTCTCAGAGTCCCGGCCGGCTCATAAGAGTGTCCGGCTCGGACTCTCAACTATTCTTGCCTTACACTACAAGTTCTACCATAATGACGGTTGTAACTACGGGCCTTAAGCCATCTCCGGGTCTTAAGCCCATCTTTGGCCCACCGTCTTCAAGCTTGGCGCCGGGCTTCAGGCGATGACCATTATGAGTAACCCGGCCCCTCCTGGCGGGTGACTCTAAGGTTTATATCCTCAAAGGTACCTTGTCGGTACCCTCGTCGGATGTTTCCTTCGAACTGCCCGGGCTGCCTCTCTTCTCTCCCTTGCCGAGGCTCTGGCCTCTGTCGTCCCTCCGCTCCGGACGTCCGATCGATGACGGTCGAAAACGGACTCCCCTTCTACCCTTCTGCCTATATGGACTCCAGCCTTCCTATTTCGGGACCATAGCCTCCATGGGATCCGCGGCGCCAGCCTCCCCTCTCCTCGCTCCGGCTCAGCCACTCCATCCCGCGGGCCGACAGACCCAGTTTGCCCTGGTGCCACTGGGCCCGAGCCACGCGTCCACCGAGCCTCCGCGCCTGGCGCGCCCACGCGCCTCGCTCGACCCCCTCGTCGGCCGCCGCCGCCGTCCTCAACCACCGCCGCCCTCGCGCCCTCGCCGTGGGTGAGCCCGGCCGCCGCGCTACCCCTCTCTCTCTCTCCCACAGGACGCGCCGCCGCGACGCTCTCCCTCGTCGGACCCCGCCACCGCAGCCAGATCCGGGGCCCTGGTGCCCGGATATGCCCGTTCTCGTCCTCTCGAGCTCCTCCCCGGCCACCCCTCACCGGAGGCCGTGCCGCCGTTGCCGCCCTGCCATGGCCTCGGTCGACCTCGTCGGAGAGGACGCCGAGCGCCCGCCTGGGACGCCTCCACCCCGAGCCGCGTGGGCCACCGTATCCCTCCGGCCCAGCTAGCTGGCCCGCTCCCTCCTCTGCATGACCTGGGCCGAGCCCATGGGTGAGCAAACCCCAGATCTTCGCCCGTTGCACGTTTTAACTATTCTACGCTCACCTGTTTTTATGCCAAGTCCCTAAAATGTTGCAATATGTTGCCATGTTTGCCTTGCCATAACTCTCTGCATATAGCTCCGTTTCGCGCGTGTAATATGTCAAAATGTTCGTCTCGTGATGCTCTACATTTTGTTCCATTGCACCATGTTCACTTGTGTCCATCTTGATGCCCAAATCATCGTTGCAAGAGTGCTAGTTGCTGTTATCTGCTGTTACTTATCAGAACTTGAGGATTTGTTATTTTTGTTGCATTTAATCTGTGCATCTTATGGGCATGAGCTCTACATGTGTTTTTCTGGATGTCATGCAATCGTTCCAGAGGTGTATGCCATGTATTTTTGTGATCTCTGTGGTGACTAGCACAAGCATGCAAAGTAGCCTCCGTAATGTTTCTGATTTCAGGGACTTGGTGATTTCTCTAAGTCCATGTCTGCTGTTATTTTGTTCCCATGTAAACTTGATGCTACAGACAGATCCATGCATATTTTGGAGATGTTCAGTAATGATGTTTTGTAGATATTGTTGTAATTGATCCATCCATGCCCTTGTTTTTGAAATTATGGAGTGCCATAGCATGACTCAATCTTGCTCTACTTTTGCTATAAAATGATCCTGGCAGATTGTTTACGTGTTATTCAATTTTGCCAACCTTATTGTAGTTGATCCATACATGCTATGTATTTGTTCTTGCCATGGATAGCTTCTTAAACATGCCATCTTGCTGTAGGTATGCTTCTTTTGTCATGAACTTCTTTGTGGTGAGTGCATCAAGCTCACCAAAATGCCCTCATATTATTGTTTCTGCCATGCTCTGTTTTCTGCCAAGTCTGAAACCTGTTATCGAAACTTGCTATGTTTACATGGTTGCCATCATATCTTCTGTTCCTTTTTGGCTTATGGTCAGTAAGAAACTTTTGTCATATGCATCTAGTAGAATACTTCCATGCATTGTTTTGCTATGTTAAGTTCATGTAGCATGTTGATTTCGTGCTCTGAACATTGCAAGCTGATGTTATTTCTGCCATGTCCAGTATTTCACCAAGTCTGTGAACCTGTTATTATTTTGCAATCTTGCCATGTCCTTTTCAGCATGTTCTAGTGATTTCTGGAGATAGCTCAGTGTTCATGTTTTGTTGTGCTTTACCTGTACATCATGTCCATGCCTTTTTTTTCATGTTGAGTTGCTGTAGCGTATTGTTTTGATGATTTCTAGATGCCTAGTTGCTGTTTTGGACAGATTGTTGCTATATATTGTTTGGAGTGTATGTGTTGCACCGTTGCTCCGTTTTGAGCATGCTCTATATGAAACTTACTTAGTTTTGCATGTAGCTTCATATTATCATGTTGCATTCATGCCTTGAGTGTGTTTGTTTGATGTTTGTATGCATTTTGCATCAATGCCATGGCTACTTTGTTTTGCTCGTATCTTCTAGGCCGTAGCTCCGAATCTAATGAACTTTATATGTAACTTGACTAGAATTTCGTGTAGATCATCGTGGTGCATCTTAACTTGCTGTTTAACAACTCGAACATAAGTTTTATGCAGTTCTGGACCAATTTCGAAATTTGCATATGAGGACTTACCGGATTTGTTA
Organism: Triticum aestivum; assembly: GCF_018294505.1. Classification (NCBI taxonomy): domain Eukaryota; kingdom Viridiplantae; phylum Streptophyta; class Magnoliopsida; order Poales; family Poaceae; genus Triticum; species Triticum aestivum. The sequence continues at coordinate 573,622,543 of NC_057799.1, forward strand.
TGTGTTGTTTCCGGCCTCATTTAAACTTGCCTTGATGTGTTGTTCTTGTATGCATCATATTTTGTGATGAGTAGCTTCATTTAGCCTTGTCATGCATCATTCTTGGTTGAGCATCATGCCTTGTTCGTGTGTGGTGTGTTTACCATGTTGTGTGCTTCTTCTCGATAGTTCTCGTGTCGTTGCGATCGTGAGGATTCGTTCGTCTTCATGGCTTCATCTTCTTCATGGACTCGTTCTTCTTCCTAGCGGGATTTCAGGCAAGATGACCGTCACCTTGGATCTCATTACTATCATTGCTATGCTAGTTCCTTCGTTCTATCGCTATGCTGCGCTACCTATCACTTGCTGTTCAAGCCTCCCAAATTGCCATGAACCTCTAACCTTTGTTACCCTTCCTAGCAAACCGTTGTTTGGCTATGTTACCGCTTTGCTCAGCCCCTCTTATAGCGTTGCTAGTTGCAGGTGAAGATGAAGATTGCTCCATGTTGGATTATGTTTTTGTTGGGATATCACAATATCTCTGATATTATTAATGCATCTATATACTTGGTAAAGGGTGGAAGGCTCGGCCTTATGCCTGGTGTTTTGTTCCACTCTTGCCGCCCTAGTTACCGTCATACCGGTGTTATGTTCCCGGATTTTGCGTTCCTTACACGGTTGGGTGACTTATGGGACCCCCTTGACAGTTCGCTTTGAATAAAACTCTTCCAGCAAGGCCCAACCTTGGTTTTACCATTTCCCTAGCCTATTTCTTTTCCCTAGGGAGTCGCTCTCTCGAGGGTCATCTTTATTTACCCCCCGGGCCAGTGCTCCTTCGAGTGTTGGTACAACCTGTCAGTCGCTGGTGGCCACCAGGGGCAACTCTGGTCTGGTCTACCGGAAGCTTGGACAATCCGGTGTGCCCTGAGAACGAGATATGTGCAGCTCCTATCGGGATTTGTCGGCACATCCGGGCGGCTTTGCTGGTCTTGTTTGACCATTGTCGAAATGTCTTGTAACCGGGATTCCGAGACTGATCGGGTCTTCCCGGGAGAAGGAATATCCTTCGTTGACCGTGAGAGCTTATAATGGGCTAAGTTGGGACACCCTTGCAGGGTATTATCTTTCAAAAGCCGTGCCCGCGGTTATGTGGCAGATGGGAATATGTTAATATCCGGTTGTAGAGAACTTGACACTTGACCTTAATTAAAACGCATCAACCGTGTGTGTAGCCGTGATGGTCTCTTCTCGGCGGAGTCCGGGAAGTGAACACGGTTTCTGGGTTATGTTTGACGTAAGTAGGAGTTCAGGATCACTTCTTGATCATTGCTAGTTCACGACCGTTCCTTTGCTTCTCTTCTCGCTCTCATTTGCGTAAGTTAGCCACCATACATGCTTAGTCGCTGCTGCAACCTCACCACTTATCCTTTCCTTTCCCATTAAGCTTTGCTAGTCTTGATACCCATGGTAATGGGATTGCTGAGTCCTCGTGGCTCACAGATTACTACAACACCAGTTGCAGGTACAGGTTTTACGATGATCATGACGCGAGAGCGATGTTCTTGTTTTGGAGTTCTTCTTCTGCTTCTTCTTCGATCAGGGGATAGGTTCCAGGTCGGCAGCCTGGGCTAGCAGGGTGGATGTCGTTTGAGTTTCTGTTTATGTTTCATCCGTAGTCGGATGTTGATCTTATGTATGATGTATTGATGTATTCTTGCGGCATTTGTATGCCCTGTATGTATCTCCAAATATTATGTAATGTTGATGTAATGATATCCACCTTGCAAAAGCGTCTTCAAGATGTGCTTCTATCCTTGGTGGGACCTTCGAGTTCCTTTAGGATAGGGTCGGATCTTGGGCGTGACAAGTTGGTATCAGAGCCTCGACCGACCCTAGGAGCCCCCCTTGTTTGATCGTGTAGTTTGGCCGTTGTTGAGTCTAGAAAATTGTTTTCAGAGTCTAGTTATATCGGAGAGTAGGAATTCTTTTTACTCCTCTGCCCCTTTGTCGCTTCGGTGAGAAATCTTGACGTAGGTGTTTTGAACTATTCCTCTTCCCCTTCAAATTTTTCTTCAGGATCACGCGGTTAGTTTTCGTTCGTTGTTCATTCCCTTTTTCAATTCGGCGCATTTCTCTTCGAGTGTTTTCAGTCCTCGTCATCTTTTGCGAGATCAGTCCTCAGTTATCTCCCTTCCGATGTTGTTTCCCCTGTCCGAAGTTGTCCTTGTTTTTCCCACCCGCCCACCCTTCTTCTTCTCAGAACCGGAGTTCGTAGCCGAGTATCCATTCTACTCGTGCGAAATCTTTGCATTCTCCCCTCAATTATTTCAACCGGTGTTTTCTCTTCAAAGCTATTCGTCGATTTCCCCTTCCTAGTTGTCCTTGTTTTTTTCCCTGCCCTCCCACCCTCTTCTTCCCGAAGTCTGAACCGCTATTCAAGCATCTATTTCATTCGTACGAAGCTTCTTCAGTTTTTCCTCAATTATTTCAACTGGTGAATTTTGCCTCGTTCGACATTCTTCATCTCTTTTCTTCTCCGGTGGATTCAATTCCAATTTTTCGGTAGTGATTATATTTTTCCTCGGCTCAAATGTTTCCCGTTGCTCGTTCCCCTCTCGTCATTTTATCGTTCCGGACTTATGAAGACATCTCGGGAGATTCGTCAGTGTTCGAATTAATTCGAGGTTGTCACCTCATTCAAATATCTCAATTGTTCCGGTGCATGATCTATCTGATCAACAATACTTTCTTAACGGTGTTTCTTTTCAGTGGGCCCTAACCCACAGGTCTTTTCCCAGGATCTTACCTGACTCTTCTAATTTCCCGGAGATATTCCTAATCATTTTCGAAGTTTGACGTAAGTATGAATTTCATCAGTCAGATGTTTCTCCAAGATCGCTTTCAAATTCTTTCATGATCGGGCCAACATTTTTCTCCCGGAGTATCTCAACAACTTTGGTGTTCTTTCTCGTCGTCATTCTCAACAGTTGAAGACCAAAGTAGAGTTTTCCCTAAATCTTGTCCGTTCTCCCGGAGATTCGCGGTGCTAGCTTGATGTTATCCTATCAAATCGTTACAAGTCGTGCAATTATTTTTCATCCATCCGGAGTATTTCAAGAGTTGTTTTTTTCGTCTCGATCATCCGAAGGCCATCTTTTGAATATTTCTTCGTTCTAAGTTTTCAAATCCGTTCTCTGATTATTTTGTATTCATGCCTTTTCGTTCGTCTCCATATTATTTCGGTGCTTCGTTCAAGTATTCTTCAATCAGCTCGCGGTCCCTTCGTTCTCTTGTCTCTTATTTCCCTCAAGTATCTTTGTGCTTTTCTAATTCTTCCCGATGATTCTTTCTCCTTCGTCATTCAATTTTGAATTCCTACGGTGGCTCGCTCAAGATTCCTTTCTGTTGTTATCATATCAATTAATTCGTTCTTTCCTAATCCTACCGGTGGTTCATGAAGACTTTCGCAAGTTTTGCGATATATCCCCCCTTAATCTTTCCAACGCGAATAAGTGGTATGCAAATCAATGGTATCTCATCTATTTAATTGGTGGAGGATAAGCATAATGTAATCCTTATTCTTCTTTCTTCAAGTGGTTTTATCTCTCCTTTTCGGAGATTGATCATCTCATCAAATTATCGGTTCAAAGTGTTTTTCATATTTTCTCTTCCGGAGTTCAAACTTCCTCGACCATTTCGTCGGAACCTCCATCGGAATCATCGCAAGGCTTTAATCTTATTCTTTCATCCTTCAATTTTATCTCATCATTCTTTTGGGTACCGGAGTTCTTCACGGTGGCTCGTCATAATCCATTCTTCAAGTGTTCATCAAGATTCTTGTTGAAGGAGTTCTAGTATCCTTCCTTCTTGCTTTTCGAAGTGCAATTAATTCTCCGTATTCTTTTGAAGTGGAGTTTTGCATTTCTTCGTTCTTCTCAGCTATCCAATCATTTCCGTTTGTGGCCGGTTATCACCTTATGATCTTGAGATGTTACCTATAAGATCACAACAAACTTATTCTTTTGTTGTCGAATTTCCAACAACTCCGTTCAATCCTTTCTTCTAAGGTTACGTTCTATGTCATTCGTGGCACAAGTTGTCATTTTCTTCCCCGTTCTTCTCATTCCACTCTTTCAAGTCTTCCGGAGGTTTTGTGTTGTTCCTCAAGTCAAGTATCGTTCCATTTCTAAAGTTCATGTTCTATGCTTCCCATGTTTCAGCCGGAGTGCTGCCTAAATATTTTCAGTCGTATTCGTTTCTCATCTCGTTCTAACCGGAGTGGTCTCGAATTCACTCTTATTTCTTGAGCTTTTGTTTCTTGTCTCATTCAACATTCCTTTTCCTACTCGAGTGTTCTTGACCTTGTTCATCCTCACTATTTTGGTTCTTATTTCACCTCATCCCTTTTCCCTTCCGTCTCGGTCCTAAGATCTCAGGACGAGATCTCTTGTTAGTGGAGGAGTGTTGTAACGCCCCGGATCCGATGCGCCAGTTGTCTGCCAGTTATTCGCCGCCGTTGCCATGTCATTTGCTTGCGTGTTGCATTTTGCCATGTCATCATCTGCATTTCATATCATGTCATCATGTGCATCGCATTCGCATACGTGTTCGTCTCATGCATCCGAGCATTTTCCCCGTTGTCCGTTTTGCAATCCGGTACTCCTATGTCCCTCGGCGCCCCCTTTTGCCTCTTTTTTGTGTGCGGGTGTTAAACGTTCTCGGAATGGGTCGGTATTTGCCGAGTGGCCTTGGTATAGCACCGACAGACCGCCCGTCAAATTTCGTTGCATTCGGAGTCCGTTTGATAGCCCAACCGTTAAATGTGTAGCGGTACCGTTGTCGGTACCTTCGTCGGATGTTTCGGTCTTTGAAACTGCCGCCGGGCTGCCCTTCTCTTCTCTCCCCATTGCCCGAGGCCTTCTACACAGCCCTCTAGCCCCTCTCCTAGTCCCTCTCCGCTCCGGGACCGTCCGATGGCGATCGAACGGTCCGAAAACGGACTAAAACCCCCTTTCCTAACCCTTCTGCCTATAAATGGACGCCCTAGCCTTCCTATTTCGGGAACACTAGCCTCCATTGGGATCCGCGCCGCCGCCAGCCACCTCCCACCTCTCCGCCGCCGCCAAGTGGCTCCAGCCACCTCCCTCCCGCAGGGCCCGACAGGACCCAGTTTGGGCCCTAGGAAGCCCATCTGGGTCCGGAGCCACCGCGTGCCGCCCGAGCCTCCCGCGCCTGGGCGCCGCCCCCGCGCCTCGCTCGACCCCCTCGTCGGCTACCGCCGTCCTCCTAGACCACCGCCGCCCTCGCGCCCTCGCCGCGGGTGAGCCCCGCCGCCGCGCTACCCCTCTCTCTCTCTCCCTCACAGGTCTCTCACTCTCCCGCAGGACGCGTCGCCGCGAAGCTCTCCCTCGTCGGACCCCGCCACCGCGGCCAGATCCGGGGCCCTGGTGCCCGGATATGCCCGTTCTCGTCCTCCCGAGCTCCTCCCCGGCCACCCCTTGCCGGAGTCCGTGCCGCCGTCGCCGGCCTGCCATGGCCTCGGTCGACCTCGTCGGAGAGGACGTCGAGCGCCCGCCTGGGACGCCTCCACCCCGAGCCGCGTGGGCCACCGTATCCCTCCGGCCTAGCTAGCTGGCCCGCTCCCTCCTCTGCATGACCTGGGCCGAGCCCATGGGTGAGCACACCCCAGATCTTCGCCCGTTGCACGTTTTAACTATTCTACGCTCACCTGTTTTTATGCCGTCCCTAAAATGTTGCAATATGTTGCCTTGTTTGCCTTGCCATAACTCTCTGCATATACCTCCGTTTCGCGCTTGTAATATGTCAAAATGTTCGTCTCGTGATGCTCTACATTTTGTTCCACTGCACCATGTTCACTTGAGTCCATCTTGATGCCCAAATCATCGTTGCAAAAGTGCTAGTTGCTGTTATCTGCTGCTACTTCTCAGAACTTGAGGATTTGTTATTTTTGTTGCATTTAATCTGTGCATCTTATGGGCATGAGCTCTACATGTGTTTTTCTGGATGTCATGCAATCGTTCCAGAGGTGTATGCCATGTATTTTTGTGATCTCTGTGGTGACTAGCACAAGCATGCAAAGTAGCCTCCGTAATGTTTCTGATTTCAGGGACTTGGTGATTTCTCCAAGTCCATGTCTGCTGTTATTTTGTTCCCATGTAAACTTGATGCTACAGACAGATCCATGCATATTTTGGAGATGTTCAGTAATGATGTTTTGTAGATATTGTTGCAATTGATCCATCCATGCCCTTGTTTGAAATTATGGAGTGCCATAGCATGACTCAATCTTGCTCTACTTTTGCTATAAAATGTTCCTGGCAGATTGTTTACGTGTTATTCAATTTTGCCAACCTTATTGTAGTTGATCCATACATACTATGTATTTGTTCTTGCCATGTATAGCTTCTTAAACATGCCATCTTGCTGTAGGTATGCTTGTTTTGTCATGAATTTCTTTGTGGTGAGTGCATCAAGCTCACCAAGATGCCCTCATATTATAGTTTCTGCCATGCTCTGTTTTCTGCCAAGTCTGAAACCTGTTATCGAAACTTGCTATGTTTACATGGTTGCCATCATATCTTCTGGTCCTTTTAGGTTTATAGTCATTAAGGAACTTTTGTCATATGCATGTAGTAGAATACTTCCATGCATTGTTTTGCTATGTTAAGTTCCTGTAGCATATTGATTTCGTGCTCTGAACATTGCAAGCTGATGTTATTTCTGCCATGTCCAGTATTTCACTAAGTCTGTGAACCTGTTATTATTTTGCAATCTTGCCATGTCCTTTTCAGCATGTTCTAGTGATTTCTGGAGATAGCTCAGTGTTCATGTTTTGTTGTGCTTTACCTGGACATCATGTCCATGCCTTTTTTTTCATGTTGAGTTGCTGTAGCGTATTGTTTTGATGATTTCTAGATGCCTAGTTGCTGTTTTGGACAGATTGTTGCTATATATTGTTTGGAGTGTATGTGTTGCACCGTTGCTCCGTTTTGAGCATGCTTTATATGAAACTTGCTTAGTTTTGCATGTAGCTTCATATTATCATGTTGCATCCATGCCTTGAGTGTGTTTGTTTGATGTTTGTATGCATTTTGCATCAATGCCATGGCTACTTTGTTTTGCTCGTATCTTCTAGGCCGTAGCTCCGAATCTAATGAACTTTATATGTAACTTGACTAGAATTTCGTGTAGATCATCGTGGTGCATCTTAACTTGCTGTTTAACAACTCGAACATAAGTTTTATGCAGTTCTGGACCAATTTCGAAATTTGCATATGAGGACTTACCGGATTTGTTATGTGTTGTTTCCGGCCTCATTTAAACTTGCCTTGATGTGTTGTTCTTGTATGCATCATATTTTGTCATGAGTAGCTTCATTTAGCCTTGTCATGCATCATTCTTGGTTGAGCATCATGCCTTGTTCATGTGTGGTGTGTTTACCATGTTGTGTGCTTCTTCTCGATAGTTCCCGTGTCGTTGCGATCGTGAGGATTCGTTCGTCTTTGTGGCTTCATCTTCTTCATGGACTCGTTCTTCTTCCTAGCGGGATTTCAGGCAAGATGACTGTCACCTTGGATCTCATTACTATCATTGCTATGCTAGTTGCTTCGTTCTATCGCTATGATGCGCTACCTATCACTTGTTGTTCAAGCCTCCCAAATTGCCATGAACCTCTATCCTTTGTTACCCTTCCTAGCAAACCGTTGTTTGGCTATGTTACCTCTTTGCTGAGCCCCTCTTATAGCGTTGCTAGTTGCAGGTGAAGATGAAGATTGCTCCATGTTGGATTATGTGTATGTTGGGATATCACAATATCTCTTATATTATTAATGCATCTATATACTTGGTAAAGGGTGGAAGGCTCGGCCTTATGCCTGGTGTTTTGTTCCACTCTTGCCGCCCTAGTTACCGTCATACCGGTGTTATGTTCCCGGATTTTGCGTTCCTTACACGGTTGGGTGATTTATGGGACCCCCTTGACAGTTCGCTTTGAATAAAACTCTTCCAGCAAGGCCCAACCTTGGTTTTACCATTTGCCTAGCCTATTTCTTTTCCCTCGGGAGTCGCTCTCTCGAGGGTCATCTTTATTTATACCCCCCCCCGGGCCAGTGCTCCTTCGAGTGTTGGTCCAACCTGTCAGTCGCCGGTGGCCACCAGGGGCAACTCTGGTCTGGCCTACCGGAAGCTTGGACAATCCGGTGTGCCCTGAGAACGAGATATGTGCAGCTCCTATCAGGATTTGTCGGCACATCCGGGCGGCTTTGCTGGTCTTGTTTGACCATTGTCGAAATGTCTTGTAACCGGGATTCCGAGACTGATCGGGTCTTCCCGGGAGAAGGAATATCCTTCGTTGACCGTGAGAGCTTATAATGGGCTAAGTTGGGACACCCCTGCAGGGTATTATCTTTCGAAAGCCGTGCCCGCGGTTATGCGGCAGATGGGAATTTGTTAATATCCGGTTGTAGAGAACTTGACACTTGACCTTAATTAAAACGCATCAACCGTGTGTGTAGCCGTGATGGTCTCTTCTTGGCGAAGTCCGGGAAGTGAACACGGTTTCTGAGTTATGTTTGACGTAAGTAGGAGTTCAGGATCACTTCTTGATCATTGCTAGTTCACGACCGTTCCTTTGCTTCTCTTCTCGCTCTCATTTGCGTAAGTTAGCCACCATACATGCTTAGTCGCTGCTGCAACCTCACCACTTATCCTTTCCTTTCCCATTAAGCTTTGCTAGTCTTGATACCCATGGTAATGGGATTGCTGAGTCCCCGTGGCTCACAGATTACTACAACACCAGTTGTAGGTACAGGTTTTACGATGATCATAACGCGGGAGCGATGTCTTGTTTTGGAGTTCTTCTTCTGCTTCTTCTTCGATCAGGGGATAGGTTCTAGGTCGGCAGCCTGGGCTAGCAGGGTGGATGTCGTTTGAGTTTCTGTTTATGTTTCATCCGTAGTCGGATGTTGATCTTATGTATGATGTATTGATGTATTCTTGCAGCATTTGTATGCCCTGTATGTATCTCCAAATATTATGTAATGTTGATGTAATGATATCCACCTTGCAAAAGCGTCTTCAAGATGCGCTTCTATCCTTGGTGGGACCTTCGAGTTCCTTTAGGATAGGGTCGCATCTTGGGCGTGACAGAAGGCTATTTTGCACACATCGCTGGTAAGTCGCCTGGGCACTCTTAAGCCCAAAAGGCATAGACACATAACAGAAAGCTTCAAAGGGAGTGATGAAAGCTGTCTTCTCTTGGTCATTAACCGCCAACTTGATTTGATGAAAACCAGAGTAGGCATCCAAAAAGCTCAAACGCTCACAACCCGTCGTGGCATAAATGATCTGATCAATACGGGGGAGAGCAAAAGGATCAGCCGGACAGGCCTTGTTTAGGTCTATGTAATCCACACACATACGACAAGTAACGTTCTTCTGAAGTACCAGCATCGGGTTAGCCAGCCACTCAGGATGAAAAACTTCAACAACAAACCCAGCCGCCAAGAGCCGGCCCACTTCTTCACCGATGGCCTTGCGCCTCTCTTCATTAAAACGGCGAAGAAATTGCTTGACCCGTTTAAACTTTGGATCAATATTAAGAGTGTGCTCAGCGAGTTCCCTTGGTACACCGGGCATGTCTGAAGGCTTCCATGCAAAGATGTCCCGGTTCTCACGGATGAACTCGATGAGCGCGCTTTCCTATTTCTGAACCAGATTAGCACTGATACTGAACTTCTTGGATGAATCGCCAGGAACAAAGTCAACTATGTTAGTGTCATCAGCTGATTTAAATTTCAACAGGGGGTCATGCTCCGTGGTTGGCTTCTTCAGAGAGGTCATATCCGTCGGGTCAACATTATCCTTGTAAAACTTCAACTCTTCTGTTGCACAGACAGATTCAGCATAAGTAGTATCGCCTTCTTCACACTCCAAGGCTATCTTCCGGCTTCCATACACTATGATAGTGCCCTTGTGACTCGGCATCTTAAGCTGCAAATAATCATAACAAGGCCTTGCCATGAACTTAGCATAAGCCGGCCGCCCAAACAGAGCATGATAAGGGCTCTTGATTTTAACCACCTCAAAAGTTAATGTCTCAGATCTGGAATCATGATCGTCGCCAAAAGCAACTTCTAAAGATATTTTTACCACTGGATACGCTGACTTACCAGGCTTAAGATCTTTGTCAGTCAAGCTCATACGATGAAAAGTTTCATAATATACAGAATATTGATGCTGCTACCCCCATCCATGAGTACTTTAGTTAATTTGTACCCTCCAACCTGAGGCGCCACCACCAGAGCCAAGTGGCCCGGATTATCAACCCGGGGTGGGTGATCCTCATGGCTCCAGAGAATAGGGTGTTCAGACCATTGCAAGTAACGGGGAATCGCCGGCTCAACTGCGTTCACTGCCCTTTTATGAAGCTTCTGATCCCTCTTGCATAAACTCATGGTGAAGACGTGGTACTGTCCACTATTCAGCTGCTTCGGGTTACTCTGATAACCAGACTTCTGCTGCTGATTCCCATGACCATACTGTTGATTATAACCACCTTGATTGCAGTGACCTTGGAAACCAGAGTTTGAACCGCCACCACCAAAGCCAGGTCCATGAGAGCCAGATCCTGAACTGCCATTCGGGCCATGATTGTTCTGGAAAAAATGGAATTCCTACATTCCTTCATGATGAAGCAATTCTTCCACAGATGAGTGGTCGGCTTCTCATGCGTACCATGCTTTGGACAAGGCTGATTCATCATTGCTTCAAGGGTAAATTTCGGTCCTCCAAACCGGGCTGGCTTACCCTTGCGACGCTGATTATTATTCTGTGTATTGGTGTTAGCCACGAAGTCTAAATTGCCATCAGCTTTGTGCTTACCATTGCCACCTTGACCCGTCGGGTTATGTTGTTGCCCTTTCGTATTGCTGCTCTTCTTTCCCTTACCCAACCTCTCATCATTAGACTCGGGGTGCTTGGTACCATCATAGTCGGCATACTTGACGAGAGCTGCTATTAGCTCCCCCATGTCATTGCAATGGCGCTTAAGCCGCCGCAGTTTCTACTTCAAAGGGAGAAAATGGCAGTTCTTCTCCAACATCAGGACTGCTGAACCGGCGTTGATGCTGTTCGATGAGTGGATAACAGCTGAGATCCGGCGCACCCAATGGGTTGTTGATTCACCCTCACCTTGGACACAAGAATCCATATCCAAGATTGACATAGGCTGCTTGCATGTGTCTTTAAAATTTTGTATGAAACGAGCTTGCAACTCTGCCCATGATCTAATGGAGTTAGCAGGGAGCCCCTTCAACCAAGTACGGGCCGGCCCATCCAAGATCATGGTGAAATACTTAGCACACAGAGCATCACTAACATCCAGCATCTCCATGGCCATCTCATAGCTCTCGATCCAAGCCTCAGGGGGCTGATCGGCTGTATAATTGGGCACCTTACGAGGGACCTTGAAATCCTTAGGCAGAAGCTCATTGCGCAGAGCCAGCACTAAACATGGTACACCCAAAGTTCTAGAGGTCACCCTGCCTCCACCGAGGCCGATGGATAAAGCGGCCACTGTTGTTGAGCCGCTAGCTGAGCCGCCATCTCGGCCTCCCGTCGTGCTCTGCCCTGATCCACCAAGGTATGAGCATCACCACCACTGCGCGCCGGGTTATGCCCACGATCCTGGTTATGGCGCGGTTCACTGCTTGAAACTGCCGGTGAAACAATATGCCGGCTATAACTCCGGCTTGGCCGAGGGGTTGAGTGAATCCTCTCGCGGCTATACGAATAAGCTGCCTGCTGATCCAACGCCTTCTGAAGAATCTCTCTAGCCCTCCGTGTCTCTATCGCAGCTGGAGAGTCGCCATCAACTGGTAGAGCCGCCAATCGTGTCACCACAGCAATCACATTATCCAAAGGGTTAGAGTAATGACCCGGAGGTGTCGGAACATGCTAAGGCGGAGTATTATTCAAACATGGTGGGTCCATCACATGTGGCTGAATCGGCGCTCCAGTCCCAGGCTCTTCGACCGCTTGGTTCACCACCATCGGGTCACTAGTCCCTGCTCCAGGTGTGTTGAAGAGGTTCCTTGCCTCATAAACCGGGGGTAGACGACTCTGGTGCCTCCTCCTCATGATCTCGTTTGAAGCGTTCTGATCCAAAGTGAGCCGGAAGGACTCTGCCTGAATTCACTGTGCCTCGGCGTCCAAAGCGGCCCGCTCCGTAGCCATCCCAGCGTTCTCAGCCGCCAATTCTTCCTTGGCTTGAGCTATCTCATCACGTAACCTTGCCACAATCCACCTTGTGTTGTTCTTGAGTGTCCGGGTTACCTCCACCCCCATCAAAGTCGCCAAAGTCTCCAATAACTCTGTTAGAACTTGAGTCAGCGGGCGCGCAGAGCCGCTAGCACCAGCCGCCACTGCAGCCATTGAACTGGAGGTCATAGCCGCGGCGGTTGTTGAACCAAGCGCCGACTGTGTACCGGTCATGAAGATTGCGGCCCTGTTCGGCGGTCATAGGGATCCGGAATACTTTCACCATCGTAACAGCCCCCAAGCCAGCCATCCTGCAGTTCATACAATGAATTAGTTTCACCTGTGGACGACTCACCATCAGAGTAGATAGCCGTCTCACCGCCAGACACAGATCCTTCCTCGCCTTCTGCCCCATGATGAAACCAACAAAGACATGCTTCACTGCAGGTTGAACCCGGGCGGGTCGTGCACGCTGAGCCATCTCGACGATGTCGGTGCAGGTGTCCGGCTCAGGGCCCGGTTCGCCGATCTTGCCGATGAAGACGTGGATTCCGCCGAAGGGGACCCGGTACCCATACTCGATTGAGCCGGCCTTGGGGCCCCAGCCTGCATCGTCGATGTAGAGCTTGCCGCGACGACTCTTAGTCATCCGGCCCACAGCGTATCCCTTGATCCCTTCAAAGGTTCCCTTTAAGAACTCAAAACCACCGTGCGCCAGCCCCACGGTGGGCGCCAACTGTCGTGGAATTTTCACGGCAGATGTCCTAGCGGAAGGACTTAGTCGTGGAGCCATCGCAACTAGGTTAAATTAAAGGGGTTAATCGGGACAAAGGACACAGAGAGTTTATACTAGTTCGGCCCCTTGCGGTGAAGGTAAAAGCCTAATCCAGTTTGAGGTGGTATTGCTAGGGTTTCGATTACCAGGGAGCGAATACGCTTGACCTAGTTCTCAATCTTTTGTTTCTTGCCCTCAACCGCCGTCGGGTCGTCCCTTTAAATACACAGGTTGATGCCCAGCGGCTCACAGAGTCCCGGCCGGCTCATACACAACGTGTCTGGCTCGGTGACTAACTATGCTTGCCTTACAAAACAAGTTATACATATATGGCAGTTCATCCTCTTGGGCCTCAAGTCTCTTCTGGGTGTTGGGCCGTCAATGGGTTTGTATGACCCGCCATCTCCTCTTGATAAGTCGCCAGTGGTATGACCCGGCCCCTCCCGGGCGGTTCATACCCAGTAGTTATATCTCCAACAAGTTCTCACACTAAAACCAGGTTATACGGAATAGGGATGTGAGGATAATCAGTAGCAATACACTGGTGGTGTTCCATGGCTGCGCGATCTAGGTAAACCTTGGGCAGAAGATAATCATGCAGGCGTATCTCAATGCTATTAAAACGAGCCGCCAAACAAGTAGTGTAAATACCACCATGTATTTTTCCCTTGGATTTATTAATGTGAAGGCGACGTGCCACAATAGCCCCCAAGCTATAAGTGTTGTCGCCCTCAAGTGCATGATGTAAAACAACAAGGTCTGGGGCACTGAGTGCACCCACCTTCTCTCTAGCGAGCAAGCATATTTCACAGAATTCAGTAAGAGGTATCTGATGGGGTTCGGCGTATAAATTAAGCTGCACCTCAGGGGGATTATTCCTAGGAAGAAAATTAAAACTTTGCACAAAGGTATTTGTGTGGAGATGATACTGTTCACATTCAGCCGTGATGAATTCGGTAAGGCCAGCATTAGCAGCATATTGTGCGAACTCTTGAAGGATTCCAGCCCCTTCCATGAACGGGGTATGCGGCCATTCACACGGTTGTACTTTCGCCAATCTCCGAGTTTGGAGATCACTGTCAGACGACTCCCCAATAACTCCCTTGGAGTTCTTCTTGGAAGCAAATTTCCTGAAGATATTCATCTTTTTTCGTATGAACAAAATTCTGAAATTTGTAGTCCACAAAATTTTCTCAACAAAACTTTACAAAATTGATAGCAACTACTCATAAGGATACATAGAGGCCATAGCAAGCATTCAAACTACTTAGAACTCTTAGAATTCAACATGCAAGCTCATCTACAGCAGCACCAAGAGTAGCTAACTATTCAAAATATAAACCACTAAAGCAAAAACTAATTGGATAATTGGTGGAGTCACATACCAAGCAACAATCCCCGAAATAGTTCGGAAACGGAGCTTCGAGCAAAGAGATCAAAATCCGCGGGTTTGAGAGCAAGAACACGAGAGAGAGCAATAGGATTTTTTCTGGAGGTAGGTGGTGATGTGGGATGAAGAGATTAGTGAGGGGGCCCACGTGGGGATCACAACCCACCAGGGCGCGCCACGGGGTCCTGGCGCGCCCAGGTGGGTTGTGCCCACCTGGTGCACCTCCCGTTGATGTTATTTGCACCAAACATTCTTAAATATTCAGAAAAAATTTGTATTAAATTTTCAGAGCATTCTGAGAACTTTTATTTTTGAGTCATTTTTTATTGCACGGGAAATTCAGAAGAGAGACAAAACATTGCATTTTATTTAATTTAACTAATAAAAATAGGAAACAAAAACTAGGGACAGAAGGTAGTGCTTACTAAATTCATAAACTTCATACCTCTCAAAAATGATCCATTAATAAGGCTGATCAAGTCTTATTAACAACCACTTTGGATTAGCATGAAACCGAAGAACTTTCGTAAATCACTAAGTTACCTCAACGGGGATATGAATGTCCCCAACAATAAGCATTTCATATTTCTTTTTAACAGTAGGTAGAGGTAGTTGAAAACTTCCAATAGTAATTGTCGAAGATTTTTCAATAACATTAATACCATTCACATGGAATTGTTTCTTCGAAAAGTGCACCGTATGCTCATTACCATTGATATGAAAAGTGACCTTGCTTTTATTGCAATCAATAACAACCCCTACAGTATTCAAGAAGGGTCTACCAAGGATAATCGACATGTTGTCATCTTCGGGCATCTCAAGTATAACAAAGTCAGTCAAAATAGTAACATTAGCAACAACAACGGGCACATCCTCACAAATACCGATAGGTACGACAGTTGATTTGTCAGCGATTTGCAAAGATATTTCAGTAGGTGTGAGTTTATTCAAATAAAGTCTTTTATATAAAGACAAAGGCATAACACTAACACCGGCTCCCAAATCACATAAAGTAGTTTTCACATAGTTTATTTTGATGGAGCAAGGTATAGTTGGTATTCCCGGATCTGTAAGTTTTTTAGGTACTCCATCTTTAAAAGTATAATTAGCAAACATGGTGGAGATTTCAGCTTCCGGTATTTTTCTCTTATTGGTGATGATGTCTTTCATGTATTTTGCATAAGGAGGCATGATACGTCTCCAACGTATCTATAATTTTTTATTGTTCCATGCTGTAATATTATCAATCTTGGATGTTTTATAATCATTTTATATCATTTTTTGGTACTAACCTATTGACATAGTGCTAAGTGCCAGTTGCTGTTTTCTGCATGTTTTTTACATCGCAGGAAATCAATACCAAACGGAGTCCAAATGCAACGAAACAGGATTTTTTATAGTAAAAAAACGAAACGGGATTTTTTATGGACCAGAAGACACTCAATGGGCCAAGGCAGCACCTGGGGGGTGCTCCGAGGGGAGCACAACCCACCAGGGCACGCTAGGAGGTCCAGGCACGCCCTGGTGGGTTGTGGCCACCTTGGGTGGCCCCCGGACCGCCTCTTTGGTCTATAAATACACCAATATTCCAGAAACCCTAGGGGAGTCGACGAAAATCAATTCCAGCCGCCGCAGAGTCCAGAACCACTAGATCCAATCTAGACATAATCACGGAGGGGTTCATCATCCTCATTGGTGCCTCTCCGATGATGCGTGACTAGTTCATTGTAGACCTATGGGTCCGTAGTTAGTAGCTAGATGGCTTCCTCTCTCTCGTTTGATTCTCAATACAATGGTCTCTTGGAGATCCATATGATGTAACTCTTTTTGCGGTGTGTTTGTTGGGATCGGATAAACTTTGAGTTTATGATCAGATCTATCCTTTTATATCCATGAAAGTTATTTGAGTTTCTTTGATCTCTTATATGTGTGGTTGCTTATAGCCTCATATTTCTTCTCTGATATTTGGGTTTTCTTTGGCCAACTTGATCTATTTATCTTGCAATGGGAAGAGGGCTTTGTAGTGGGTTCAATCTTATGGTGCTTGATCCCAGTGACAGAAGGGGAACCGACACGTATGTATCGTTGCTACTAAGGATAAAACGATGGGGTCTATCTCTACATACATAGATTTTGTGTACATCATGTCATCGTTCTTATTGTATTACTCCGTTTCTCCATGAACTTAATACACTAGATGCATGCTGGATAGCGATCGATGTGTGGAGTAATAGTAGTAGATGCAGGCAGGAGTCGGTCTACTAATGTTGTACGTGATGCCTATGTAATGATCATTGCGTGGATATCATCATGATTATTTGAAGTTCTACCAATTGCCCAACAGTAATTTGTTTACCCACTGTTTGCTATTTTTTCTCGAGAGAAGCCACTAGTGAAGCCTAGGGCCCCCGGGTCTCTTTCTCATATTATTTGCCTTTGCAATCTATTTTCCTTTACTTTCATTTTCAGATCTATTAAACCAAAAATACAAAACTACCTTCCTGCGTTTTATTCTTATTTATTTTATTTGGCGTTCGATCTATCAATCTACTACAATTGTATTCATGTCTGTTTGCCTATCTTGAGGCGCCACTACCCGAAAGGGATTGACACAACCCCTTTTGCGCGTGGGTTGCGAGTATTTATTATTTGTGTGCAGGGGCTGTTTACGTTGTGTTGCTTGGTTCTCCTACTGGTTCAATAACCTTGGTCTCATAACTGAGGGAAATACCTACCGCCGCTGTGCTGCATCATCCCATCCTCTTTGGGGAAATGCCGACGTAGCTTCAAGCCGCATCAAGGCATTTTCAAGATATCAGTCAAACGAGTACGCAAAAAGACCGGCCTCAGCATTTTAGCAAAGAGTACAAATTCTTCATCATCTTTCTTTTTAGTTGACTTAGGTGGAAAGGGCGTAGGTTTTTGAACCCACGGTTCTCTTTCTTTACCGTGTTTTCTAGCAATAAAGTCTCTTTTATCATAACGTGTATTCTAGGGTTGTGGGTTATCAAGATCAACTGCAGGTTTTATCTCAACATCATTGTCTGGTTCTTTACTATTTGTTTGAGTATTTTCATGAACCTCATGATTATCTTTTTCATTATCAGAAGCTGAATGTTCATTACCAGACTGAGTTTCAGCATCAGAGATAGAAATTTCATTATCATTATCAGGAGGTTTTTCTACTTCAGGTTCACTAGAGGCATGCAAAGTCCTATCATTTTTCTTCTTTTACTTTTTAGAAGGACTACGTGCATCAGTGTTAACTCTTTGAGAGTCTTGTTCAATTTTTTTTGGGTGTCCTTCGGGATAAACTGGTTCCTGAGTTACTTTAACTCCTCTAGTTGCTACTCTAACAGTAAAGTCACTTATATTATTATTCATTTCATCAACCAACTCTGTTTGAGATTTAGCAACTTGTTCTAACTGAGTTTAAACCATAGAAGCATGCTTTCCCACACCTCTAACATCATTTGAGATTCTAAATAACAAGTCACTCAAGCGAGCAATCATATCAGAGTTGTATTTCAATTGTCTCATAACATTTGCATTGAAGTGATCTTGTTTTCTAATGTAATTTCAAGCTCATAAAGGCATTGGCTAGGGTTCATATTGTGAGGATTATCATTATCATTGAATTTCATTAGAGAATTTACCTCTACCACCTTAGGTGGTGGTGGTGTATCAAGCCCAGGTATTTCTTCAATAGGAGGTAAATTTTTAACATCCTCGGCTTTAATACCTTTTTTTCATGGATTTCTTTGCCTCTTGCATATCTTCAGGACTGAGATATAAGATAGGGTCTTTTACATTTGTGTCCCTAACTTGAACCCACTACTCACATTTACCCCTAATTTCGAAGTCTGCTCAAATTTGCCCCTCTGCCATTAAGTGACCTTTCAGAAATGCCCTTCCGTTCCGTTTTCGTCCGGTCAAAGGGGTTTGACCGTCTACGGGGCGTTTGTTGGGCATTTTGCCCTTGCCTCCATGTGCCACATACATGTGGGACCCAGCCAGAAAAAAATAAAAAGGAAAAAATCTCCCTCTCACCCTCTCTCTCACACACTTACATGTGGGCCCCAAACAAAATAGATAAATAAAAAAATCCCTCCCACCTCTCTCCCCTACCTCATGACCACGGTGATGATGGACGAAATCGCAACTCCGGCGACCAACTTGTTGGCGAAGAGTATAGTTCGGACGAGTGAGCTGGGGCGCGTCCAGTGGTACCAACAGAGTGTGAAGGGGTGGTCGGAATCGACCGCAGCGATGAGCTAGGCGGCGGCCGACGGCGGTGCTCGACGGACTCGAGAAGGCTGCCATGGATCTAGTGGTTTAGGGGGCTGGGCGACATCTTAGGGGCACCACGAACACAACTGAGACATTGATTTGTGGTTTAGCAGCACAGGGGCGGCAAATCGACGATGGTGCTCTAGCGGCTGCAGACGAGAACGACGGTCGATTCGGTCATGTTTGCAAGGTCCTGCTCGAGCTGCTCCTAGGAGTAGACGAAGTCGAGGCGTGCGCGTCTCCTGGATAGCTTTTCAGCCGTCTGTGAGGACAATGGCTGCGACAATGGCGAAGGTCACGACGACAGCCGTCCTGGGTTGCGGCTGAGGGGACGAGAGCGAGCGGGGGAAGGGAGGGAAAGTTAGCCAGGGTTGTCCAAGGGCCTGCCGGCGTCGCTAAGTAGCCCTACTCGAGCTACTACGGCGGCAGCTGTCGAACAGCTGGCGATGGTGGCGCGTGCCGGTGCGTGCAATCGATGAGCTGACGAAGACAATGACTGGGGGAGATGGATGGGCCTGGCGGTATGCACATGGGCCGAAAGTGCACATTGCACTTGGGCCAAAAGGTAAGCACTCTCTTTCTTCTCTTTAATTTCTGTTTTATTTTTTTCAGGGGTAAAAATGTCCAACAAACGCCCCATAGACGGTCAAACCCCTTTGACTGGGCGGAAACGGAGCGGAAGGACTTTTTTGAAAGGTCACTTAACGGCAGAGGGGCAAATTTGAGCAGACTTCGAAATAAGGGGCATATCTGAGTAGGTGGTTCGACTTAGGGACAGAAATGCAAATGGCCCTATAAGATACCCCTGTTCTTCAGAGTGGGTTTAGGCGGTGGTTCAGGAAGAGTCCAATCATCATAATTTTTCAACATGTTATTCAATAATTCTGCAGCCTGCCCAATAGTTCATTCCCTAAAAACACAACCATCACAACTATCTAGGAAGTCCCTAGAAGTATCGGTTAGTCCATTATAGAAGATATCAAGTATTTAAATTTTCTTTAGAAGATGATCGGGCAAAGCATTCAAAGCCACCCCAAGCTTGTGGGAGACTCTCTTCTTCAATTTGCACAAAGTTAAATATTTCCTGTAAGGCAGCTTGTTTCTTATGAGCAGGGAAATATTTTTCAGAGAAGTAATAAATCATTTCATGGGGACTACACACACAACCAGGAGCAAGCGTATTGTACCAAGCTTTAGCATCACCCTTTAATGATAACGGAAATAATTTGAGAATAGAGTAATAGAGAGTTTTCTCATCATGAGTAAAAAGGGTGGCTATGTCATTCAACTTAGTAAGATGTGCCACAACAGTTTCAGTTTCATAACCATGGAAAGGATCAGATTCAACCAAAGTAATTAACTCTGGGTCGACAGAAATTCCTAATCCTTATCATCAATAAAGATAGGTGAGGTAGCAAACTTAGGATCATATTGCATTCTAGCATTCAAGGATTTTTCTTAATACTTGCATAATAATTTGTCTAGATCATCTCTATCCTTACAAGCAAGAATATCTATAGTTGTCTCCTCATTCATAACATAACCTTTCGGTACTTTTGGTAATTCATATCTAGGAGGGCTAGTTCTAGTAGGTGTTTCAAGATTGTGAGTTTCAAGCTCATCATCAGTTTCAACAACATCATGTTGTTTTACACTAGCAAATCGTTCATCAAGAAAATCACCAGGTGGCAAATCATCATCATCAAGCAAGGTACTAGCATCATCATAAATATCATTCATAGCAGAAGTAGCATCATCAATAACTTGCGACATGTCAGGATTAATAGCATGTGGTGGTGTTGCAAGTTTACATATAACAGAAGGTGAATCTAAAGTAGAGCTAGATGGCAGTTCCATACCTCCCCTCGTCTTAGAGGGATAAATCTTAGTCTTAGCATCCTTCAGATTCTTCATAGTGATAAATTGATAATAATCCCAAGTGACTCAAAAAAATAGCTATGCTCCCCGGGCACGACACCAGAAAAAGGTCTTGATAGCCCACAAGTATATGGGATTGCAACAGTTTTTGAGGTTAGAGTATTCAACCCAAATTTATAGATTCGACACAAAGGGAGCCAAAGAATATTTGCAAGTATTAGCAGCTGAGTTGTCAATTCAACCACACCTGGAGATTAATTATCTACAGCAAGTGATCAGTAGCAAAGTAATATGATAGTTTTGATAATAGTAGCAACAACAATCGTAATGGTAGAAGTGATAGTAGTAGTTTTGTAGCAAGCGCAACAGTAGCGATAGCAATAGTAATTACCTTAGCAAGAACAATCACTAAAAAAATACACTTCCGTGATGATACGTGTTTGTCACAGTAGGTCACGTTTTCTGTCATGCATGTACATCCATGACAAATTTATGACAGAATCAAGATAGTCATACCTGTGATGTCGTAGAAGTGTTCCATGACATTACCAAAATTATCATCACAGAAGTGTCCACTTCCATGACGATAAATCGCGCGTAATAGAAGTGCTTTCGTCAAGGGTGACCGACACGTGGCATCCACCGTAACGGAACGTCGTTAAGCTATCGGTCCGGTTTTGGATCCGATAACCCGTTAACAGCCTCGACCAATGGGGATTTTCCACGTGTAAAATCATCATTGGCTGGAGGAAACACGTGTCGGCTCACCGTTGGGACAGATGTCATCCACTCATTGGACCCAAAGCGCCTATGATACATCGACACGTGGCACAACCCAACAGAGGCCTATTTCTGTGAAAAGGCCAGCCCGTTTGACTTGGTCAAATGGTGGCGGCCGGCCCACGGCAAGCCTGTTAACGGCATGTTCGCATATAGCCCATTTACAGCCCGCTAACCCAGGGCCCGTTTACGGCTTATCCGAATTAGGCCGAGTAGCGTCATCTGGGCCGTCCAATATAATTCCAGCCCGTTTTAACTTCCGGCCCATGTATTTCCCATGACGTCTTTCGGTCCATATGAGGCCCTTAGTAACCCTCGGCCCCTTAATGGCCCATAATGAATAGTGTATCACTTTATACCCATTAAACGGCCCATTATTCCGTTGGGCCGTTTCCAGCCCATGTTATCTTTCGGCCTTCTCGGGGCCCATTTATTCTTGGGCTCATTTCCAGCATTCATTTACTTACGGCCCATTACTGTCATTTTCTGGTTGTGGGACAAATTCATCCCATGGTTACAGTCGGCCCGTTTGTGGCCCGTTGATACGTTGGGCCGTTTTCATAGCGTCATCAAATACGGCAGATTAACGACGGCCGTTATGGTCGGCCCATGAACGGATGATTTCAAGTCTAGCCCATTTACGGCCATAATGTGGTCTGTTATTGGCCCATGTTTGGCCAACCGATCATATGGCCCGTAGAAGTCCCATTGATGATACGACCCGTAGAAGGCCCATTGTGTCTACGGCCTGTATAAGGCCCATTGTTTCTACGCCCCGTAGAAGGCCCATTGTTTCTACGGCCCGTAGGAGGCCCATGTTAACTACAGTAAATATGTAGCCCATGGTTATTGTGGCCTAGTTTTAAAAAATAGGTTATTGCGGCCACTAGCAAACCGCAGAAAAAGAACTGCACTGACTACAAGAAAACAAATAAACAAGACAATAAGGAAATAAATAAGCAAGCAACTTACGCTAGGCTATCACGTCTATTACACATATTACATCCACTGTGCATCAAAGTTCGCCACCAGTGCAAATATAGTTAACAGTCTAGCAATGCACAACCAAAAGTTCTGTAGCTCAGTTCATTTGACCTGACTGTTACGTTTTCATGCTGTATTGTCCAATGGAGCACCATAACCTTCGCCTTCAGTTCTCCTAGGCTCCTGAACAACATAGCAAATGTCTGATAGTCTGGGTTCAAAACCATGCATATCTTGACAACATCAAACAATGTCTCTCCTTGTTTCACAAAAGGGTCTCTATTAGGGAATGGACTTGTGTCTGGAGCGCAGATACAACATTGTGTTGAGCTTGCATATATTGATCATGAGGCAGTTTGGACGAGATTGCCTTAACAACCAACCCAGTATTACGCAGGAACGTGCTTTTGGCACTGTTAGTGGACAGGTACTGACCCACTGCAGCAAGAGCTGACATTGCGGTTATAGTTGCCTCGCCACCTTCAGAAGGTGGCGGTTCCACTATTTTTTCCATAGCTCGCTGAAAAGTTGAGGTTTTACATTAGTAGTACCAGAACAGAAGATATTAAGGAGGCAGCAAAACCAAACAAAATAGATTTGGTCTATATACAGAACCTATTCTGGTGAACCCATGTAAAATATTAGTTGTATTTTATTGCAAAGTACATAATAAAACCAGGTTCCAAACATATGACCATGTACCATCGCTAATGTATTGTCTATTTCTTCACATTGTATTGAGGGCTAAGAATAAAGAGACTAAGTTTATAATACGGTAAGCATAGTATGACATCATTCATATCACAAAACAACTGAGAACAGACAAACAGGCAATTGTAACGTTGTGTGGGCAAGTCCAGCACGAAACTAGATTACAGGTCAAGATCAAAGGAACATCACTCCTCTCTTTTACACCTTGTAAGGTGCAATGATACGCTAAGACAATTGTGTATAAAATTGAAAAGAGTAATAGACATTGGCTGCAAACCTTGCCATTGAGGACACAAGTCAGAGTAAGTAGTAGTTAAAAGGCATGAGGATTAAGGACTTACAACAGCGGCTTTGACTGGTGTAGTCATGCCCTTCTTCTTTGGTGTGATAGTCCTTGAAGATTTCCACGGCATTTGGTTCAGGTACTTTTTGGTCCTTGCGGGCTTTCCTCTACATTTGGAACAAGTCAATATAGATCTGATAATATGGTACAGCGAAAAGAGTGAAACAGCAGCTAATTACAAGAGCCTTGCAGTGTGCAATATAGCTACGAGATCCTGTCGTCTATTGGAATTTCACTTTCGTACGGTTGGCCTTGTTCTTTGAACAGTTCACCTACAAGAAGATAGAGTTGTGTGGCACATGCGTAAATAGGACTTCAACATGTGATCTCATCACAGATATATAATGTACCTGATACTTCGGATAGGACCAGTGTTTAACAAGGCCTCTCCAGTCTTCATCAGATATATTTTCCACTGGAGATGTTTGGGCAACTTCACTGTTAGCCTTGCCTTCAAAGTGAGTTTTCCTCAAGTTATACCGATACTGTCGCAGAGAAGACTTGAAAACATGGGTGCAAGCTTGTCTGATTGCATCATCTTGGCTATCTAACTTGAACCTTATATGTTGAAAATTATGGGAGTCTCATTATCAGCAACCTAGAAAGTATTGGACAGAGCAAGACGATATTACTAGTTTCCATACATAACCATACTTACAGATAAATGGTCGAGGAAGGTGTTGAACTGGGTTTCGTCTTTGTCATTCCTGTACTGAATCCATGTTGGGAGGATACGTACATGACACCTAACAGCAACCGCTGCCTCTGATACTAACTTGGCTGACTCTGTAGCATCACGTGGCCTTTTTAAACCTGCCTCAAAACGGATCTCCATTCTTCCTCCTCTAGATTTAGTTAACCTATCGAGCATTATCCCTTATGTTTGTTTCCTCTTGTGCCTAGGTGCTAGTCCAACAACAAACATAGGAAGTGTTAGTGTACATCAAACTGTGAGCCTACATATAAAGAAGCATGCAACTATAACTTGACTACAGCAACTACCTTCTTGCTGTCGAAGCTCACAAAGTTCATCTGATCTTGCCAACTCATCTTGTGTCAAGAGTGCTTCAGAAGTAGTGTCAGGTGGCAAGGGAGCTTGAGAACATGCTGCTAGCTGAGTTGACCAATGAGTAAATTGTGAAGCTGGTGGTACTGTGGAAGGTGTTGCAACAACTAGGGTTGTCTCTGCTTGTTTGGTGGCAGCTATTTGTTTCTGTTAGGTTTGTTCTGCAGCTCGTGTAGCACGGGATACCCTGTCATTACAATTTTCCGCTGGACTTTGACCTTCTATTGCACTATCAGTACCAGCAGAATCTGCAGGATTCTTCCGCTTCCCTTTCCCTGTCGTTCTGTCTTGCTTCCTCTTTCTCTGTGCCATGTTAAGTCAAGCCGACAAGAAAAACGAATAACAATTTAGTTCTTCAGAACAAATTGATGCGTGATACATACGAACTGAACTTTGATGTTAGACAACCACATGATAGGAGGATGTAATATGTAAGAAAAACAGGACGACATGAGATAACCAGAACTATGATGTGTAAACTAAGCAGAAGACATTTCACTAAATTAGAAGCAATACAATGGAAGGTAGACACCATATGAAAGATGCTACAAATATCGCTCTGCCAAGTTAACAGTGTCTCATCATAAATTCCGTTTAAACAAATGTGAAGCAGTACAAGAAACAACATCACACTATCAAGTTAAAGGTCTATCATCATTAGTGCCATTGCATATTCACAGCATTGCATATTCACAGCTTATGATGTGTAAACTAAGGAGAAGGCATTTCAACAAATTACAAGTAATGAAAGCTAGACACCATATGAAAGATGCAACGAATATCACTCTACCAAGTTAAAACTGTCTCGTCATAAGTGCCATTTCCACAAATTAGTAGTACAAGCTAGAAAAGAATGCGAGATGTAACCTATATCACACTCCGAAGTCAAACGTGTCTTATGATAAGTGATTGTTGCAGGTTACACAACAGTAGTAATTTGATGCAAGAACATGGTGTGATAGACATATATTGTATGTTCTAGAAACAGGAACACGTGTCTTATTCAAGTATAATGTGTAAAGTAAGCAGATGGAATTCAACAAAATTAGAAGCAATACAAGCTAGACATCACACATAACATGCAACCACATATAACCGTGCCAAGTTAGAGGGAGCACCGGTGATAGTGCACTAGGGGAGACGTCCTCATCATAAACACAGCTACGTTGAGTGTCTATGCATGTGTTGTCTTGGAAATCATCTTGGGGGGATGGAGGAGTAGAAACTGTAGAGGCCCTCCGTTTGGAAGGAGCACCTTTATCTGTTGCCTTGCTAACTTCCTTCCGCTTTATTGATTTTGAATTGTCAAGTAAAACCGACAAGAAAAAGCAATAAAATTCTCTCTTCAAAACACATTCATGCATGATACTGACAATCACTATTTTGATGTAAGGCAAACACATGATACCAGGATGGAATATGTACGAAAAATAGGATGGCATGGCATGTTCACAACTGTTTGTGTAAACTAAGCAGAAACCATTCCAACAAATAAGAAGCAATGCAAGCTAGACACCACATGAAAGATGCAACCAATATGACTCTGCCAAGTTAAAAGCGTCCCATCATAAATGGAATTTCAACAAATTAGAAGCAGCGCATGCTATAAATCATATGAAAGATGCAACTAATATCGCACTGCATATACTAAAGGTGTCTCGTCATATTGATTGATGCGGGATACAAAAAAACAATAGTTTTATGCTTAATAGATAGATGTACTATGTACTAAATATAGGAAGGCATGTCACATTAACTGGTATAATGTATAAGCTAAGCAGAATAGCACATGCAGTTTAACCGGATTGGAAGAATTACAATCTAGACACCATATCCAACATGCAACCACATATCACGCTGCCAAGTTAGAGCAAGCACCTGCGATGCTAGTGTAGGGGAAATGCGGTAATCAACTACAGAGCTACGTTCACTATCTTCATCTAGCCTTACTGTTTCTTGAGAATCATGTCGGGAGGCTGACGCTGCATTCTTTAAATGAGGAGTAGTCCACTTGCCTGACTGCGTCATCATAAGTGTTGATGAGGGATACACAAGAACATTAGTTTGATGTAAGAACATGGTTAATACACAGATGTACTAGTATGTACGAAAAACAGAAAGGCATTTCATATTCAAAGGTATAATGTGTAAGCTAAGCAGATGCAATTTAACCAAATTGGAAGCAATAAAAGCTAGACATCCATCTGGAGTGGTGAGCATGATCATCTCGGACCTGAGAGCCGGGTGGGAGGCGGGCTGCTTCGCCACCATCGCGGCTTTGTACTTGGCTTCCAGGTGATGCCTCTCTTTGCTGGGCTTGTCACTGGCTCGGCCAGTGCCCTGACTAGCTATTTGTCTTCTGGTGCTCACGGGATGGTGGTTCATGTTAAAAAAAATACCTTTCCTTATCTTAATAAAGGCCGACTTCGGCCTTTCAAATACAAGCTAGACACCATATGGAACATGCAACCACATATGACACCGCAAAGTTAAAGCAAGCACCTGGGATGGTGGTTCATTGCGAGCGAGGTCATCAACTCCAGAGCTACGTTTACCGTCTCCATCTGCTGACACTGCACCCTTTATAGCGCTGTAACGTCCCGTGCTTACCCGCATAGAAAGCTGGAGCAACTTCTCTCTTTTCTCTTCTGCTTCTCTCGAGGCAGACTCTGAAATACCCTTGCATAAAAACAAGATAGTGAGAGTATGGGTGAAGTTTGTGTAGAACTAGTGCATTGTAAAAGTAGCAGATAGCAGGTGGCTGAAAAATAAATGACAGGAGACATATGATAGCTCTACAACATTGCATGGCAAACAAAATTAGATTCTACTCTGTATGATTTTGTAATATATGAGCACAGGAAATGTAGATACTCCTCCAGCGCACCACCACATGTGGTCATATCAAGATAACAGTCGACTCAAAATAAATAGGTCAGTCGATTTTTTTAATGAACCGTCCGATCTATAAGGAACGGGCAGATGGCCTTCGTCTACCTCCCGCCAGTCACTTTTGACGATCTTTCTCGACCCGCCAGTGACCACCAGCCCAGACCCCTGCCTCCACCGCCCCGACCTCCCCTCGACCTCACACCACCGCCGTGCTTGGCAGCGACCCCGGGCCATCCCTTTAAGATAAACACCGAGGCGCTGCTTCCCCGGCGTAATAGGCGGACTAGCGCCTGTTACGCCGGGGAATGCTTCCGTTAATTGGGAATCAACTGACCAGGAATTGAAATTCAGGGGGGCCACGGACCTCTAGCTAAGGTGAAATAGTATATGAGGAGAAACCTTGTGCATCGCGAGTTACTAGGAACATCTAGTATCAAGAAGAAGCGGTCAACTAGTGTCTTCTGTGGGATGAATACCGTGCAAGCAGACACGTAAGATTTGCACGAATAAGGGAAGAGGAGTACCCTTATCGTTGCCAGTGTGGTCTCCTCCATATGTCGCGGCGATCTTTTTTCTCCCGGGGGAACCGATGTTTTGGAGAACCATTGATCCTTGGACAAACCCATGGCCAAATTGTTGACTATGTTGCCGTGGCCGTATATCAGCAGAGGGGAAGCATATCCGAGGCAGATGGAGGATGGCGTAGAAGGAACAACTCCAGTGTGGTGGAGGGTGGCGCAGTTGGAGCGGCAGCGGTGAGGCGCAGGACGGCGTTGTTGAACTGGCTCGGGTACGGACGGCTCGGCCTCGGCTTCAACTACTAGCCGTGGAGGGCGTTGCGATTGAGGTTGCGGTGGACGACGACGTCGGGGTATCGGCTCCAGCGTGATGGAGGAGGGCGGCGGTTGATGGATGGGATGTGGTGGCGGACGGAGGACGCTGGGGTTTCGCGGCTGGTGGAGAGGTGGTTTTTGCGCCCACGAAGTACGAATGTGGAATCGGACGGGTGGGCGGGGGGAGGGGGAGAACCATGTTTCGGTCTGGGACGCGCCTTTTTTTTGGATTTTTTGAATAGAAGATGGGACGCACTTGTTTGAAATTTGGGGGAAGTACAAACTTTGCCCCCCTCTTAAATTTCAGACCTACTACGGGTCGGGGGTAGGATGGTAATCCCAGGTGTCCCAAATAGTGGGCGGGAGCGATTTCGGCCGCACGCATGTGTGCTTAATTAGGCGGCCATTGTGTATGAATGTTTTTCGGAGGCGGTTGCGTGGCGTCTAGATGAAGCTACGAACCTACCCCGGTTTAGACCTTTGGACGTCGGGTCGGTAGGTTTCACTGGTCGGAGTTATTAGAAAAGTAATTTCCTTGTACTACCAAACATTGGTCTCACGCGGTTTCGGGCGAGTAGAGGCTCTTTTGGCGCTTTGTTCGAAATTTTGAAACACAAGCATTCACGTTTAGAGTACTCTTGAACTTTGAGGATTGACCTAAATAGACAACGTTAAATTTGACCATGTATGTTTGAAAACCTCATTAAACTATCCGCTTCTTTTTGAAATTTTGACACTTGAAAATCCTATAACTACGATTATTTTGGAATGGAGGAGCTAAATTTGAATCTATTTTGTACACGACTACATATGCTATTATGTACAAAATTAGAGCAAAGATTGGTGCCCCCATAATTTAGGTACGATTTACAAATGCCATGATATCAAATTCAAATAATTGAATGGACTTGATGTTGAATTCGATTTTTTTAAACCACCTTAAGTTGAATTCAAATGTATGCTAGTTCATAGGTAGCTATTTATAATGTTCATTGTGTAACTTTCGTATGTATAATGTGCTTTACACACACAACATGAACTATACTCACATTTATATTTGGTTGCTAAAGCGATGTATTGTCTGGAGTTCAAAATACTAACTATGTGGATCAATTGTGTCGAATAATAACTTAGACATGCTCAAATTCGATAGAATCTAGATGTCTGATGGATCAATGACCGTTCCTTACGCGAATTGCAAATATCATGATCCCATCCTAATATTTGGATACAATTTATATCTTTAATCAATGTGTACAACAGTCTTTTACGTGTAGTTTCACTCTCCATCGGTGATCTCTCACACATGCTCACACACTCTCTCCCGAGGTGTCTTTCTCGAACACATGCTCTCGATATAACCCTCCCTCCCACTTGTAACCATTTACGACTGTTTTCACTAACCTTTATCACAAGCACTCTTCCTCTCGCAAGCATACACACGCACAATCCCCATCAACCCTTTCTATATACATAGACCTGCCTACGTGTCTCCTGTATGCACATTATCTTTAGGCCTGTCTCTCACGCATTGTCTCACACCTCTCTTCCTAATCGACAAGCATTATTCTAGCAGAGCATTCTGTAGGATGCCCCTTAAAGTTAGGTCAGATGAATAGTAATATCAAAGATAAAGGGGTTACCTTAGTCCGAGAACCTAGGGTTACAAATCCTAGCCGGCTTTGTCAGTGGACACAGAGTCCTTCACAATTATGCTATCTTTGTCTTGTACGACTAGTCATCCATGGGTCTCCCTAAATGCGTCACGGGCCGACCAATCTGGCGCAGGACGGAACCGAACGAAGGGCCTCACCTCGACCCACCGGACCTCACGCGGGGACACACCCTCTGCCCCCACGTCTCGTTATCTTCTCACACCCACACATACCAACACAAACACCACACACACAAAAATATTCTCCCGGTGCCTCTATCCACTCCCCCCTTGCATATACACACTCAAGGGAATCTCTCGCTGTGACGTCATATTCGTCTCTCTCTCTCTAGACCACTCTCATTTCTCGTGTTATCTCTCCCACGCCCCCCCCCGCTGACCCCTCTATCCATCCCTCTCTCGAATACGTAATACACACAAATACCTCTCTAGGCCCTGCCAAATGCATCAACTACAAATTCACACATGTTACATCACGTACCCCATTGATCTAAAAAGCCCTCTCTTCACGTTTATTGCGCATACAACATTCCTTTTGAATAAAGTGTGGACAAAAAGTTATTTTAGAATTTCTACATATATACGACATTACAAAGTTATATGGAGGAGTATGAACGCTAATTTGCATTGCATGGTGCCCACAATGATATTTATTCCGCACTGTGAATTTGTATATTTTTATACTATATATAAAGTTAGTCATAATAAAGAGAAACCAAGAGCATCTCTCTCTCCATCGCATACCCCCCTCTACGCCCCTTTCACGTACGCACACAAACTATCTCCAGGTCCTCTAAAAGTAAGCCCCCAGCACATTCACGCATGTTTCATCTTTCTCTCGCGATATATACAGTGACGATCATTGTATTTGAAGCGAAAGCACGATACGTACATTGGACTTCAGAATCCATGCATTACGGTCACCATTTATGTTTTGTGGTTATTATACAGTCACGGGCTCACCGTACAAGTCTGTATTTGCTCAAGGCACGACTAGTTGACCAGTTAAACGCTCCATGTGGCACCTCTAGTGTTGCATCACATTATCTCACTACCATCAGGCCCACCTGTCGGCTTGTATCTACTATACATCTACACTCTTATAAAATATAAAATACTCTCTTATAAAAAAACAGAGTTGGTGCTGATGGTGTGCCTGCCATCCTGCAATATAGGCCGTCCGATTTATATCTGACGGATAGGAAGGAAACTATGACAATTTTGCAAAAAGGTACCCACACACCTCTGCCTTCCCTCGTTCATCCTTTTCTCTCACAAGATAAACTAGTCATACAAATGCATCTTGATGTTACGTGCAACGCACGAGCATCTTGCTAGTAAGAATGAAAACAAACGACAACAAAATATTGGACGGTGGTTCGAAGTCATGACCACGGGCACAGCGGACAAGGTGGCCTTGTATTGTACGCTGAGCCGTCTGTTTTAACACACAGGAGCTAGTGTGGTGATTGCACACACACGCACGCATGCACACAAACTGCATGCACGCAACACTCACATGAACACATGCACCAATGCACGCACGGAACACTCACACATACACACGCAGCCACACACGCATGCATGCACACACCAGTACACCACACGACCAACACACACTCTCACGCTAAAGTGCTCAACCTACACGTGCATGCGCACACATCAGGCCCTGACAGACACATACACAACCAGGTGATTCCCGCGCACGGGTTGGAGTCTAGTCGCGCCTGCGTAAATTTGTGTTTATCTGACCTTTTCCCTATGCTAACTGACAGGTGGGACCCACAAGGAACGTGGTCAATTTAACTAGTCAACATGGTGCCACGCAGACTATTTGGCCGGTCAACAGAGTGCGATCCGATGCTGAACCATGAGCAAGTGACCGTATAATCACCGCAAAACGTATATAGTGACCGTAGTCAGCTTATTCTGAAGTTCGGCGAACGTATTACGCTTTTCTCTCTGTAGGCTCTCCAAAACTACATCTCTACACGTTCTCGCATGTTACATCTAACAACTATGCAATACATCACTACTACTACACTCTAACGCAATAAATCATATGTGTTTTTAGTTTTACTAGATATCATATTGTTACTTAATTATTCAGTTTGCATACATTAAAATTGCCTTTGAAATGTATGGCCAGTATCATATACTGCGCGGGAAAAATCCCGCCCTTTCCTGTTTAATCGGGTTTGTATCGATGGATCGTGCGAAATAGCAAAACTATAGTACTATACAGTACAAGTGACAGTTCACTGGGCCGTCGTGTCGTGTACTCCTCCGTCGTAAGAGTGGAGCGCTCGCTTTCATAAATCTTCTAGTCCCTTTCGCCGACATGTGGGACATCAAGCTACCAGGTCCACGTGCCATACCGAAATACAGTGCAGAGCAGCCGGGGTGAAGCACCCAGTCATGGCGCCGGCGTAGTAATGAGCAATGAGGCATCAAATCACAAAGCTGCACCTTTCCCGCAGTTAAGTTGGAGGGACGAAGTAATAATGATAAAAAAAGAAGTTGGAGGGACGAAGCAACCATCATTTCACTCATTGCTGAATCCGCTTCTCCCTCATCTTCTTCAAGTTAACCACATGTTGCTTCTGCCGTTGTTCTGCCTCATGTGGGAAGCGGATCGGCTTGGTAAAGCACTGACACGTGGGACCGCATGTTAGCAAACCGCCAGGACAACGTCGTCTAAAAATAAGAAACCTCCCCCGCCATCCGCGCGGCAAAATCACCTCCTTTTTACTAATCTTTATTCTATAATTTTTTAGATCAATATAATTGAGATTTGTGTAGATAGCACACATGAGCAAAACCAAGTGGTACGGTTAAGGGCATCCACAATGTGTAGCCAAATGTGAAAATAGCTTTTGGCATCGTGGGAACCATTGTGGACGGTGTTGCCAAAGCCAAAAGGATGGAACCGAAGCTCCCTGATTGATTGATTGATTGAAGGAATAGAAAAATGCAATGTCTCTCCTCTTTCTCCCATGCTTGGACGCATGTACAGTATAAAGCATAGAGTCTACTCCCCTGTCCCTTCTATCACAAATCACAAAGCAGTGAGGCGTCAAATCACAAAGCACGGACGAAGCAACCATCATTTCACTCTTCGCTGACTCCGCTTCTCCATCTTCTTCTTCGAGAAACCATCTCACCGCACTAAGCTGGACGGACGACGCTATTGTGTATGAGTAGTACTAGTACATTTACGCGTCCTTTGGTTCAACGGACTTCCTGGATGCAAATAAGGCGGTTGTCTCGGCTTGCAGGCGGCACTTGTGAATGACTTACCGTGGTCTCCCTCAATGGTGTTCTCCGTCGAACGCACTTTGCCAAACCACAACGTTCGAGATATCGTCAACGTCACTGCAATGGGGAAGGAAGTCAAATATAGTTACTACCTCCATTTTTTTGTACACAAGGCCAGTATATCAAAATTACAATTTGCAAAAGGCCACTAACACTAATCGAGGCAAAATTGATGGGGTTTGCCTCGTACTAGCAACCAAGGACATTAATATCCCCTGCATGCATGTGGAAGTGAGAAGGTTGGTTTGCATGGCGCTGCATTAATCAAGCGATGAGGAGTGGGATGGTTAGCTCTTTGGGCTTTGGAGAAAAAATACGCATTAATTGACACGTGAAACGAGGATTTGTATCGATTAATCCCGCGAAGGAAAACCCCGCCTTTCTTTTTTAACACTAGTACTCCTAGTACATAGTACGCACTTATCCTGTTTGGGTCTAGGCCTTGCATTGCCATACTTTGCCACACATTTTTGCCAAGCTTGCCTAAAGTTTTCAAAATGAAAAGGAGGTACACTTGCGCATGGCTGTCGCGGTCGCACTACACCCTCACACGGTCGCTCCTGCACGCCGCGGTCGCACCGCATCCTCACACAGTCGCTCCTGCACGCCGCAAACCCAACCAAGGGAACGCACCCTCACTGACACGTGCCGTCGCATGTGAACAAACCAAACTTAGCCATCCTACCACTGACACATAATTTTCATTCATAGAGTATGTTTATCCAACCGCATGTTGGGGAGTATCCGTACGGCCCGTGCGGTGGTCTGTTGGGGAAGAAGAAGAGGTGAGGAAGAATGGTTAGGAGACGTAGGATATTCAACGAACCACCTGAAATGGTAGACTGACCCAAGTCAGGCGACTTGCATAACAATATATGTTTTTACACAGCAAAAGATCCATAAAAACAACAACATAAAGAAAAACTATCACTACTCGTGGAATGAGACGGCCTCGTCGTCTTTGGCTGTCTGCGCGAACCAGCCGTAGCTGCCGATGTGTGTCTCCGCACCGTGGTTGTCCTCGGCCTCCAGCAACTCGTTCACGCCGAGCGTGCGGGCGCTCTGCACGGACGAGAGCACCGCCCGGTTCAAGTCCAGGACGTCCGGTTCCGCCTGCAGGAGGGCCTCGGTGAGAGCGGCATCTGCGCTCTCCGCATCGAGTTGAGCCTCTGCCGCCCGGTTCAAGTCCAGGACGTCCGGTTCCGCCTGCAGGAGGGCCTCGATGGCAGCGGCATCCGCGCGCTCCGCCTCAAGTTGAGCCTCCGCCGCCCGGTTCACATCTACGACATCCGGTTCCGCCTGCAGGAGAGCCTCGATGGCAGCGGCATGCGGACGCTCCGCGTCGAGTTGAGCCTCTGCCTCCTGGTCCTCCTTTAGTATTGCCAGGTTGAACCACTGGTCTGCCTGCACCATGGGGGACTCGGACGCCGGACGAAGTCGACGTCCATCGTCTCATACCCATCGGGGACCTTCTGCGCCGCGACCTCCGCCATGAACATTGGATCGGCTTCCTCCTCCTCATAGCTTGGCTCCAGAGAACTCAGGGATTGGCCCGCCGCAAAGCGAGCTTGGGAACGGAGGTCTGTGGCACCGACCGCCGCCGCGATTTCTGCGCGGCGCTCCGGCGTCAGCATCTTGTAGTACGTGATCTTGCGGCGCACCATGGCTTTTCGGTGAACTAGGGGGCTCTTGATGCGGGCTAGGGGATCGAAAGGTGGGGGAAGGGGCTGGAGATTAGGTGTGGTTTTAGGGCAGTGGCTGGCGTAGGCCGAGCAGCGAAGGTTCTGGTGTGAATAGTGGTTCCGGTGACGACCAGTCAATCGGTTTGACTGTACATCGCTCTTGTCGCGTTCGCGTTGCAGCCCGGCACGCTGGACCCTCCACGTCGCTCACCAAATTGAACGCGCTTCATCTTGCGTTTTCGCTCGCTTGTGGGACCGCAGTTGAGAGCAAACCGCCGTCCCTCCCCCTCCCCCGCCTGCGTCATTTATACTACCGCTCCCTCCATTTTATGTGGAGTAAATAAAAACAAAGGGAGTATACTACAGATGAGGATGCCCTAACGTGGCTGAACCCATTGAGTAACTGACATGCAGGCCTAGCAAGCATGGGGTCCGCCAGTAAGTGACCGAAAGGGAGGGTAAGGCAGGGATACCTACGTCAGAGGATCCACTTCCACTACTACTCCCTCCTTCCATTTACTATACAGGGCCTAATGCGTTTTTCAAGGCTAACTTTGACCAAATGTTAGAGTAATAATATATGACATGCAACTTACACAAAGCATACGGTCAAATTCGTATGTGAAAGGAGCTTCCAATGATATAATTTTCACATTATACATCTCATGTACTAGTAATCTTGTCAATAGTCAAACGCGGTTTTGAAAAACGCATTAGAGCATGGTTAATAATATAGCCAGTCGATGGCTATATGGAACTGCCATGCCATCTATAGCCATCATCTATTACATGCACTCATATAGTAGTGTGGGCTATAAGGTTGGCTATTTCCCACAAAAAAATATAAGGTTGGCTATTGTATTAGTACTTTTTTCCATCTCCTCTCCATCTCTTTCTTCATATTTATTGTATTTAACTAGGAATGCGTATATATCTAGGCTCTTGCATCAGAGCTCACTCCCCTTACTTTTTCACATCTCTCTCCTCCACATAGGCCCTATATAAATGGAAGGAGGGAGTACTACTATGAGCACTGCATACTCTAGTATAGATGTTGTCAGCACTCCACTAGTACTATTGGACAGGGAGCTTAAAAAAAGTTACTATTGGACTGGCTATACGTGGCAAAATCCTAGTAGGAGGAGCATGCGCGAGAAAAAACACATTCACATGGTTGAAAACAAATTGGAAACCATCTCGAGTACAAATCTAGGAGTACGTACGACTCTAACAATATTGATTGGGCGTTGTTGAATGTTGATACTTTTTTGATCAAAGTAGAGATACTTTGACTACACATAAAACTTATATGTAAACTAGAAAGGATAGGAGGGAGTATATTGTACGTTCAAAAACGAAACGAACATTGAATACCCTTTATATATGATTTGCGGATGCTATGATCACCGGTTCAAAATTTTGAATCCGCCTTAGGTATCACACATGCCCCCACTCGTTCTCTCTCGATTTCATCTTGGGGTCCGGAGATCGATTGAAAGAGGACTAGGGTGGGTACAATACATTCCTTTTGCTTATGAACGTACAATATACTCCCTCTGATCCCCACAGAACCCCCCACCCCCCGCGGGTCATTTATATCATAGAAACAGACCAAACATTTATCTCCTTGCACGACACGCAATTGATCTCTGAACATCAATCGATCTCGTCAATATGTGTCGGGGCATGAACCGAATGGGATGTCAAAACTAAGATGCGAAGCGACACATAGTGGAGGCAAAGTGAAACTTTAAACGAACCGTTTGTTTGTATGCATGTCGGAAAAATTACAAAACATTGGAAATACAAGCATGGTCTAGGCCCACATGCGAATGATACTTGGCGGAATGTTCAAATGAGGCATACGGGAGGATGGACTCGACCGGAGGGTGACATGATCGATGGAGAAGAGGGTTGGAGAGGAATGAGAAATAAGAAAACACCAGATGATTATACTTGAACGGCTCAAATAAAGAATAAGTTGTCTCGCTTGGCCTACATAGTGAAAGGCCTAATGCGCAACGCGGAGCACTGACGCTCGAACATGGCCGGGAAAATAGGGAAACCGACATGTGGGGCACACCTGTCGGGACGACGTAGCGCAAACTAGTCCAATGGAGGAGCTGGCCCACGACCTCCTCGCCGCCGGTAACCGTTCATGTGGGTCGCGGGAGCTAACAACGTGGCGCAGCTCCAGCACCGCCTCTGGACACCGCGACTGCGGTGAGTGACACGCTCATCGTCGCTAGACACGGTCGGTTTCAGTGTGCCGAGGGTGGCGTTAGTGCGGTGGCATGACCAAGAATATGATTGGATTGTGCCCAAGGTTGCCCCATCAAAGCATTGGGTAGCCAAAATTTTGGTTGAGGTTTTGGTTGCTCATGATTTGGCCGACATTCGCAAGAAAAATGAACTAGAGTTGGCTAGAGTTCATTGGCATGCCAAAAAAATGGCAACCATCCAAACAAAGACCAATCTTTGGGTCATGACCAAAATTTTGGTAAGGTGCACTTTGGCCACAATCCAAACACACCCCAACACCCGGCTCGTTGAGGATGCACGGGGCGCCGGGACGCATCCGCGGAGTGGTGTAGCGCGGCCAACTGCATCCTCAGGACCCGAGACCATGCCGGGTCATCTTGCTTTTTCAATGACATGCGTCGATCGCATGTGAGCAAAGGTCATCTCCAACGTTGCCACGACCGCAGCTGACTACCCTGGCACACCAAAAACCCTCGTCCCTCTTGCCGTCGCGTGGTGTGTTCCTAGATGGCGCCAGCTGCCAGCATTCATGTCGTCCGTCTGTATGCCGTCGTTAAGAGGCTCGGTGCCCGAGGAACCAACTCCGGTGACTTAATGACGCACCAGGACGCATGGCCTCACCGGAATGCGCTACTTAAAGCGGAAACGCCCAGCTAACCTCCACACCATAGCGCATCGTCCTCCTACCTGGCACCACATCCGCCATGACCGCAAGCGCGAACGCTCTGCGGGAGAGCTTGTCTTCGAGGATGAAGCTCGAGGTCGTCGGACGCGGACGCGACCGCACAAGTGGTGGCCACGCTGGCGGCCGAAACGGGAGCACCATCAGCCACGCGTCCTACTTGCCGTCGTCCAACGTCCGGCACCGCCGAGGTCGGGGACTCCTCCGAGGATGATTAGGGCATGGGAGGCGGCAGGGCATGGTGTGCCAACTGGCCGGTCCGTCTCCCGTGTTCTACTTTTCCTCGCCGGAGACCGCACCTTCACTTCATGGGTCTTGAACCCCGCCCCCGTGCATGGAGATCGCAGATCGAGGGCGTCGGTCACCGCCGTAGAATAGGTTTAGGGTCAGGTTTCTTTTATTTTTCATTCCTATAAAAGTTCGAAATGTAATGAAAATCTGCCGTGTTTGCATTAATCTCAGCCGGTGTATATGAACTTTCACAATAATATAGTATATTGTAGGAGGACTAGCAAGATGCTCGTGCGTTGCACGGAAGATCAAGATCTTGTGGGAGAAAAGGATGAACGAGGGAAGGCCTTATCTGCAAATGTGGAGAGGAGTGCGGGTAAATTGTCATAGTTTCCTTCCTATCCATTAGATATAGATCGGACGGCCTCTATTGCAGGATGACAGGCACACCATCATCAGCAACTCTGCTTTTTATTGAACCAAGACAAAGCTAACATGCAAAGTGAAATAAGCACATAGGGTCTATACATACACAATTTATCTTAGGCACTCCAATAGTACGTCCACTACACATTCACGCATTTCACATCTTTCTACATCTACGGGAACCTACGAAAGGGTTAACGTAAATTGCCTCTCTCTCCTCCCCTAATTTTCATGGTGGGGGCCCCTCCCTCCCCCCAATCTACATTCAACAGCTCACACGTTTCACATTACGTTAATTACGTAACTGGGATTACGTAGGTGTAGCATTACTCGTCCTAAAAAACCCAACTAAGCCAACCTCCCAGCATATCGAGCGGGAAAAGACCAGGCCGCGCCATTTTAGTCGGGATTACCGGATTACTAGTAGTAGTATTGATGGATCGCACGAAGCAACAAGTTTTTTTTCTGAGGGGGCGAAGCACCTAGTTTAAAAGGAAAAAAGGTGGTACACTCACAGCACCCCTGTCGCGGTCGCATTGCACCCCACACACGTTCGGTCCTGCACACGGCTCACACAAACGGAGTGCGCTTCGGCTTGCCTCTTCACTGGCACGTGGGACTGCACTTGGAGAAACCGACCATGCGCCAAACTCCCCCGCCCACCGCGCGAAAATCCTCCCCCCCCCCACCCAAAAATTCCCCCAAATCCTAGATTCAACCCCCTTCGACCAACTAGCCAATAATATTCCCCAAACCCCCCTCCCCCCGTCCCCCTCCACTCCATTCGCTCTGCCAAAGCCGCCCTCCCCGCCGCGCCGATACGTTGGCGCCGCAGTTCGTCGAGGGGGACGCACAGCGATCCTCTCGCTCCCACAATACGCTCTCGTAGATTTCCGTCCTCTAGCCGCGCCGCCACCGCTGGCGACGTTCTTGTGGAGGTGCACGGCGGTCAGCGCCGCCACCGCTGGCGACGTTCGTGTGGAGACGCACGGCGGTCAGCGCCGCCACCGCTGGCAACGTTCGTGTGGAGACGCACGGCGGTCAGCTTCTCCCATGGTACGCGCATTCTAGACTGAGGCCCCGTGCATGTCGGTGTAGTGCTGAATGTTAGCTAATAGACGTTGTTAATCTCACTGTTTGCCGAAGTAGTTTACTGTCAATATGCTCTGCTTAAGAAGCATCCTTGCCCTGTTCTGCACTCAATCTGCTTAGCTGAGATGGCATACCAAGGCCGATTAGTTGCTAAAACATCCTGCCATATATTTATTGTGACGTAGATTGCCATGGTCTAGTAGCCAATCTGTTAGGTGAAATAGCTCTACACCGTTTTATACTCGATCTTTGTTGCTGCGATGGCCTTCGATAGTTTGATGGCTGCGTGCTTGGCCTCATTGACTGCTGAAACAACCTGCCATAATTTAGCACTCAAATCTGTTTGCTGAATTAGCTTTACATATATTTCGTTACTAAGATCTGCTCATCCAAATATCTGCCATAGCTTTAGACATCGACCTAGGTATTTTTTTCTGGACTTCATAAAAAAGCATATACGTTTTTCTTGTAATATCTAGTAGAAGAACTAATTTGTATGTCTAACAGATGGACATGACTTGGATAACTTCTGCTCGAAGATTCTCCGCTGCATATGTCGAGGGGGTTGAAAACTTCATGAACTTTATCAGAGCTGAGTACGGTGGTCCGAAATCAGATGTGCTCTGCCCGTGTAGCAGTTGTATGAATTCAGTTACAAGACCCCAGTCAACTGTGCAAAATCATCTAAACTTGTATGGGACGTTGGTCACATATACTAGGTGGGTTCATCATGGTGAAGCTGTGAACGTCAATGTTATTGACTATGTGGAAGCAGCAGATCACCATCTTGATCTGCCTGATGCTCAGGTGGAAGACGAGGAGGAGGAGGTGGTGGCGGAGCCAGTGAGTTTGACCAACATTGAAACAATGCTACGAAATGCTCATGCATTCCGTGAACTTTGACCTGCAGAAGAAAAACGGTGGGCCGTCATGTTGGAACAATGCAATAAGGCTGTCACCCCAGGAAATAAGCTATCAGTATTCTCAGCTATGGCCACCTTTCTTCAGGTGAAGACATCTGAGCGGATGACCAACAAATCATTCGATGGTATGTTGGCTGCTTTCCGCAAAGCTTTCCCAGATGTGTCTGAGCTGCCGCACACCTACAGTAAAATGAAGAATTTCCTTCGTGCAGTTGGAATTGGATATGATATGATCCATGTTTGTAAGAATAATTGTGTTCTGTTCCCGAAGGATTATGCCAACTTAAGTGAATGCCCGAAATGCAAATCATCAAGATGGAAAGATGGCGATGCTTTGAAGAGGATTCCTCATAATGTTCTGAGACATTTTCCAATTATACCAAGATTGCAGAGGTTGTTTCATGATGCTGAAACAAGAGAGGATGTACTGTGGCATTCTAGGAACCAGGAGTACAGAGATCAGAATGTAATGAGCCATCCATCATATGGTAGTGAGTGGAAAAGCTTCAATCAGAAACACGAAAAGTTTGCTGCTGACCCGAGAAACATTAGACTTGGCTTATCTTCAGATGGATTTAACCCATTTGGCCACCAGAGCGCCACATATAGCATGTGGCCAGTGCTTGTTATCCCTTACAACATGCCTCCAAATGTCCTCACCAAAGAATCAAACTACATGATGGCCTTGCTCATCCCAGGTCCAAAAAGTCCTGGAAAGGATTTTGATTTTTTCATGGAGCCTCTTGTGGAGGAACTTCAACAGCTATGGAGGGGTGTTCTCACTCGAGACCTATATAGCAGCCCACCAGCTGATTTCTTTCTCAGTTATGTTATAATTCGGTGCATCCATGATTATTCGGCTTTGGGAACTATGTCAGGGCGAACGACACATGGTTACAATGCATGTGTTTGCTGTGGCAGGAATCCGCTGTCATACGCAATACTTAGCAAGATCTGTTACATTGGACACCGCCGTTTCCTTGCCAAGGACAAGCCGCATCCTAGAAAATACCAAAGACATGTGTTCAATGCAAAGCATGAAAACCGTGATGCGCCAAAGAGGCTCACCGCCGATGAGTTGCAAGTGGAATTAGAGAAGGTCAGGCATATTACACCAGGAAACCATCCTGGTAATGGTAGCGTGAAGAGGAAGCATGGTAGGGCAGAAGAGAGATTATTGTTTACCCCCAGGTCCACTTTGTGGGACTTGGAGTATTGGAAAGATTTGGATCTACGGCATAATCTTGATGTGATGCACATCGAGAAAAATATATGTGACAGCATTATCAGCACACTTCTTAATATTGAAGGCAAGACAAAAGATATCTTAAAATCTATGATTGATTTGACACACCAGGGTATCAGACAGGATTTGCAGGTGCAAGATGAAGGTAAACCACGGGATATGGCACCAGCTGTGTACGTCTTGGACAAGGTAAAAAGAAAAGAATTCTGCGAGGTCCTGTCACGTGTGAGATTCCCACATGGATTTGCTTCCAACCCTGAAAGGAGAGTCAGTGCAGATGGAAACAAGGTACAAGGGTTGAAAACTCATGACTGCCACGTCCTACTTCAAAGGGTTTTACCTGTTATCCTTAGAGGATTGGGCCGCCCTGACTTATACAGAGCAGTTGCAGAGTTGGGACAATTCTTCAGGGAACTCTACAGTAGAAATATCAGGATAGATGCTTTGGAGCGTCTTACAGACAAGATACCAACTATCCTATGCGACCTTGAGAAGATATATCCTCCAGCCTTCTTTGATGTGATGGTGCATTTGGCTGTTCATCTACCTGATGAGGCACTACTTAGAGGTCCAGCATAGTATGGCTGGATGTACCCTATTGAAAGGCGGCTAGGCACTTTCAAGGGCTATGTTAGGAACAGAGCTAGACCCGAGGGTTCCATTGCAGAGGCCTACATTGCTACAGAAGCGTTGACATTCTGCTCAAAATACATTGAAACAGCTGATCAGCTTAGCAAAGAGGTGGATGAAGACAATCCCGGGCTCAATATTTTCGATTATTCTGTTCGAGTTACAGGGAAGAGTCGACAAGAGGACAAACCAAAAGATTTGGACAAAATGGTTTGGTATGTGTTGAATAACTGTCGTGAGATATTACCTTATATCAAGTAAGTGCTAAGTACTACAACTTATACATTGTAATCTACTAAACTTGCAGCACATTCTTATATATTTAGATGTTTGACGCGATCACTATGTTGTGCAGCATCTACAAAAAGGAGTTACTGCTGCAAAATCCAAGAGACATTGACAAACTGGTTATGGTAGGATTTGCGAAATGGTTCAAGAGCCATGTAAGCTTTTGAATTGCACTGTCAGTTTTTTTAATAAATTGGGTACATAAGATGATCAGCTTGTCAATTTTCTAACCATAGGTTAAGAAGATGCGGGAGGATGGGCAGGCAGTTGATGATGCCCTTTACTCACTAGCAATGGGTCCTGATACTCGGGTAAGACATTATGAATCTTGCGTTGTTGGAGATGTGCGCTACAACACCCTTGCACGAGACGAAGGCAGGAAGACACAAAACAGTGCCATCATGAGCACGGATACGTATGACAAAGAGACAACTGAAATGTATGCTAACATAACAGACATTGTTCAGTTGCAGTATATCTCCAGTTTCGAGGATCGTCGCTGTGTGGTTCTGTTGTGCTGTCATTTGTATAACCTGTTTTCCAGGATCGCAAAACCCAGAGATGATGATTATTTCAAATCCATCAATGTCAAGGCGGCGTACCAGACCAACGAGCCTTTTATTTTGGCAAATCAAGCAACACAGATATTTTTCTTGGAAGACACATTTGCACGTAGCGATGACTGGAGAGTATTGCAAAGGTTTGAGCAGAGGAATTCGTTTAATGAAGTTGCACAACAAGATGATGCTTACACTGCTCCTGATGTACAAGATAACACAGATGTTCCTAATATCTTTGAGAACCATCACCTCAATGACGCTGGCGAAAAGATTGCCTGTCGTGCTGTGGACATACAAGAGTTGATCAAGAAGAAGCCAACATTCGAGGACGAAGAAGAAGATGACATCGTGGGGGATTACGATTCAGACTGATACACATGGCGAAGATGTTGACGCTACTGCTGCAGATGATGATTACATTGCTTTTGTCGTATTTGCCAGTCAGAAGACGTTTTTTTACTACTATGTGAAATTGTGTTTGCTATGACAACTGAAACCTGATGAACATGTTGTTTAATATTTTCCTGTGGGAAAATCACTTGTTATGTATACTGATTTGTGTTTGGTGATTGTATGACGACTAAAACATGATGACATTGTTGTTT
The DNA here is from genome assembly GCF_018294505.1 of Triticum aestivum. Classification (NCBI taxonomy): domain Eukaryota; kingdom Viridiplantae; phylum Streptophyta; class Magnoliopsida; order Poales; family Poaceae; genus Triticum; species Triticum aestivum. Next base: position 573,666,363 of record NC_057799.1, read on the forward strand.
AGTTGTACTCATATTTGGCTGTGAAACTTGAATTTGATGACATAGTTTGCTGTTGGACTGCAATTTGCTCGACGTCTTCGAATGAGAACAAAGCTGACCCGACAGGGCCTCTGCTAATTTATTTATTTATTACCAAAAGGGCCTCTGCTATTTATTTATTTACTAGCAAACATGCCCGTGCGTTGCAATGGGTGAAACAATATCACACGGAAAATGAGAATCACAATGCACCGAAATGAGAATCAAGCCGAAGATGTGAGCTGATCCAATGCACAACACACTATAAATGTAGGCTAGCATTCACGGGCAAACTTATATGGAATCATTCAACATACATGGAGATCATTAATAACCAACGAACATCATATGGCAAGGTTAAAAATATCACTCTAAGGCTAGACGCAATGCAACGGCACTTAAGGTCCTAAGCAAACTAACATGCACAAGCGCCCAACGGTAGCATTTACATTTTATAGATGTTATTTTAGTGTCCGACTCCAGGTTCTGCACCTATGTCAAGGAAAGTAGCCGTGAACGATGCAAAAACTGCCAAGATTTCATCCCCTCAGCCAACATTGTACATGCGTAACCATGTTTCAGGTGGCAAAATTAATTTTAATTTTCTGAAAGAACTTGACATGACTTCTTTGAACTTTTATTGGTCATCTACGTCCATATGGTAGGGTGCCTCCCAAATATCGCAAGGAAAAGAGCAATCGCGGTGAGGCCAACTATGTTTGTTTCGTTGTAGACATATTAGTGTGGAGATGTAAGTTTGTATTAGGAGACTGCAACATCATTATTATTGAGGAATAAAACCAGATGTATCTCGCAAAGAAATGTTTACTCGCAATTCATGCAGGCAAGTAGTTGGTGGACACAATCAGCAATGGCATTGGTAGCAGTAGTGACGACAGGAAGTGGACATGGAGGACGAAAATAATAAAATGTACATAGGCATAAGAACAAACCCTTCAAAGGCACACGCATACCATGAGTAGTAAGGAAAGGAGGTATTTGTAATTTCTACTCGCCTGCCGATAATTTGTGAAACAAAAATCCTCATAGTAATTACTACATGACCGACAATCTAGTAATGGTATTATTATTCGGCCGTCAGCGACGTCTACTTTATCTATGAATCTTTTTCCTTCACTGACCGAGGGGATTTACACTACTTTCCCATATACACATTCTCCTTTAATTCTCAAAGATTGAATGCATGATGTGTGCTCGCCTCCCATGTTTAATTCTTCGTGTAATTATTTTTTTTGCCGTTGAATTCTTTGAATTTATGGCCTTGCATTCTTTGTGCAATTCACCTTCCTTCATTGCCTTCTTACTCGTGTATGGGACGAGCTGATCCTTCCCGTAATTGCCTTGCTTTATTGCTTAACTTCTTGCCTTCCTATTCGTGGAAGGTTAATTCTTCCATAATTTAGGGCCTTCCACTCATGTATTAATTACTGGCCTTTTTTTGCTGCGCTCAAATTGGTTCTCTCCAACATTGCCTTCTTTGCTCATGTATCGTACTTGGTTCTCGAGGCGGCTTACAAATTTGTAATCAAAACCGTATATAAGTTGGTATAGTAGTTTGTAGGGGCGCGACGTGGGACTAATAAAAGAAAGGAATGATTTCTTTGTCTACATACACTAACTAGGCGGAGTGGAACTTGCCATCAATGTTAAAAGGTAGGTTTTGAGTTCGATCCACGCACGGGTCTATTTTTTGCCTCTTGTCCTTTGGTTGTCTGGGCCATCGAGCAGTTTTCTTCCATACCCAGTACAGGCCCAATGCAGAATCTGGCGAATCGTTTTTCTCTTTTCTAGTGGACAGACGCACAAACGTTTAGTACCACCTCGGATAGTAATAAAAAGTCTCAAAAAATAATATAGGTGAACGGATGAAAAAATCGTCGAAACACACCTTGCTTTATTAGTAGGTAATGAGCAAAAGGGGATACCCCCTGATTTCCGTTAATAGAAATCATTAGATGTTCACAACACTACGCCCAGCCTGCTACACAGGTTTCATTCATTACTAGTTTCATTAAAGTGCTCATGTCATAGCCACTGAATACATCACGAGTGCTACATACACTGCAAATAAAGGGACAATCATCCTACAGAGCACATCCATTTTGCCCATTATCTTCACAAGCTCTTTCATCTCCTCATTGCTGTCAAGGCCGTTCAGCAGCTATTGCTTGGCCATGATCAGAGGAACTGCATCTTTAACCTTCTGCTCTGCATCTTCCTCTTCTACCGTTCCTTCAGTTACTTGTCCAACACCCCAACCTGCTGGTATTGGGATTCCTCGGCTAACCAAATAATCAGCGTAGTTGCACTCCCCCACATCAGCAACTTCCTAGAAATACAAATCACACGAATCTTCCCTTTTCTGCACGAATCAAATTGGAAGATCATCAACCAAACTATTAAAAAAATCAGCAACTGAAAGCAGCAGAACAACACTTAAACATATTATCACCCCATGATTCGGGCATTTGTAGAAGACTCGGCCAGGGTTGAGGATTGTGGTTGAGACGCGACGGATGACTCTGCGTGATTTGCAGCAGTGGCACCACACCAACGGCAGCGGGTTGCGACGAGCAACCGGCTGCGGTGCGCGTGCCGGCGGGGGTGTGATGAGACCCACAGGCGATGGTACGGGTGGCGACTTGGCGCATATTTGGTTGTTGCCTGCTGAAGAGCAGGTGGACGAGCAGCCAGCGGACATGGTTGCTGCGGCCAGAGCTTCTGATGCTGGGTAGAGTAAGTAGAGAAGAGGAGAAGCAAACATTGGATATGTCAGTTTCATTACTTGCAGAGTAGCATAGCACCATATATAGTCATAGTGTAGGTTTGGATTCGAACCAGCTACAGGAGCACGTCTCTCTTTTTTCTAAACCTCAGCAACGTCTCTTTACTGGTACACTAGCTTGTTCTACGCCTTCTCAAGTCTTTGATTCCTCCACCGACATCTAGGACCCACCGGAAGGGCCTCTGTATTTCTCGAAAAAAACATGCCCCCCGCTGACAGGTCAGACCCACCAGCTATCTTCGCACGCAAGGAAGTGCCTCCTTATTACGCACAAAAAATGAATACTCCCCCTGCCAGCTGGAACCCAGCATAGTGGGAGGCTGGCTTGTGGGCCTACCAAGTTGACGGGGACGGAGGGCTTTGTCAATTTAGTCAATATGAACGATTGTAGCTCTAGTTACCGTACGATGTTCATCCAACGGCCGTAGTGCTTCTTCAACCTCTGGTCTTCTTGCTCCAGCCGCCCAAACCAGCGCCGGTCGTGCCGCGTGCTCCTGCCTCCCGTGGCCGGCCGTGATGCCGCGGAGGCCTCACCGCCCCCTACTACTCCTACCGCTGGCCAGGGCATCCCTCTACTCACCCACACCCCCTGTTATTCTGCAGTGACGGCAGCCTCACACCGCAGCCGAACCAGTGAACCATCGTACTCCTCTCTGCTTGGGCATCCACTGCTGCGTCTTGCCCGGATCCGCGTCGTCCCCTTCCTAGGTCTCGCCGTCGTCCACCGCCTTGGTGCTCTCGGTGCGGCGTGCTCAATGTGGTCAACGACCGACTTCCATCGGGAGAGTACTTTACGTGGAGAGGCTGACAGCTGGGTCCACGACCGCAGCTGGGTCCACGGCCACATCCCAGTTTTTTGTGATTTGCCAACTAAGTCGCTTTGTCAGGCCTGTTGGGCTGCAAATCTTTCAAGACGAGGAGAGCTTCATTCGGCTGGCCGAGAAAATGGCCTATCAGTAATGAGAAATGGGTTGTACATTTTTAAAACACATCAAACCGGCAATTAGTTTCAAATTTCGTTTTTTCATTTCGAGATTTTAAATTGCATTGATTTTTATGCGTGGACAATTTGTTGGATTTTATATTGATATACATTTATTTTTAAAATCAGTTTGAATGTGACTCGAAATTTCTGGATTAAAAACAGTTCGGACCGCACCGAAATATGCAAAATTTCCTACAATTTTTTAACCGTGGCCACAATATGGACTGTAATGCTAACAACAAGAATATGGACTCCAAAAAAACCTTAAGAAATAGCAAATGGGCTTTAAATTATTAGAAATAATGGTAGATGGGCTGTATGCTGTTTTCCACAGAATTGAGGCTTTCCTTAAAAAAAGGTTGACGCACAAGCAGTGACTGTTGGATGTCCATCCAACGGCCGTCGTGCTTCTTCAATCTCTGCTCTTCCTGCTCCAGTCGCTCAAACAAGCGCCGGCGGGACTGCCTGCTCCCTCCTCCCCGTGGTCGGCTGTGCTGCCGCGCAGGCCTCACCGCCCCACCGTACTCCCATCGCTGGCGTAGCCATCCCTCTACTCACCCACACCTGCTGTTATTCTCCGGCGACGGCAGACGAACCAGTAAACCCTCGTACAGTCGTACACCCCTCCGCGTGGGAAACAACTGTCGAGTCTACCCTGGCTCCATGTCGTTCCCTTCCTAGGCCTCGCCGTCGTCCACCGCCCTGGTGCTCTCGGCACGGTCTGGTCAACGTGGTCAACGACTGACATGCATCTGAAGTGGGACTGTACGTGGAGAGGCTGACAGCTGGGTCCACGGCCGCACGCAAGGAAATGCCTCCTTATTACGCGCAAAATAATAATTCCTCCACCTAACATCTGGGACCCACCGAAAGGGCCTCTATATTTCACGAAAAAACGTTACCGCCGCTGACAGCTCGGACCCACCAGCTATATCTTCGCACGCAAGGAAGTGCCTCCTTATTACGCACAAAAAAATGAATACTCCCCCTGCTAGCTGGGACCCAGTATAGTGGCTGGCTGACTTGTGGGCCTACTAAGTTGACGGGAACGGAGGGATTTGTCAACTTAGTCAATATGCACGATTCTAGCTCCAGTGACTGTACGATGTCCATCCAACGGCTGTAGTGCTTCTTCAACCTCTGGTCTTCTTGCTCCAGCCTCCCAAACCAGCACGGGTCGTGCCTCGTGCTCCTGCCTCCCGTGGCCCGCTGCGATGCGACGGAGGCCTCACCGCCCCCTACTACTCCCACCGCTGGCCAGGCTATCCCTCTACTCACCCAAACCCCCTGTTATTCTGCGGCGACGGCAGCCTCACACCGCAGTGAACCAGTGAACCCTCATACTCATCTACGCGTGGGCATCCACTGCCGTGTCTTCCCCGGCTCCGCTTCGTACCCTTCCTAGGCCTCGCCGTCGTCCACCGCCCTGGTGCTCTCGGTGCGGCGTGGTCAACATGGTCAAAGAACGGCTTCCATCGGACGTGGACTGTACATGGAGAGGCTAACAACAGGGTCCACGGCCGCAGCAAGGAAGTGCCTCCTTGTTACGCGCTAAATAATTATTCCTCCACCTGACAGCGGGGACCCACCGAACGGGCCACCATATTTCGCAAAAAAAACGTTTCTCCCTGATTGCTGGGACCCACCAGCTACATCTTCGCACACAAGGAAGTGCGTCTGGGCAAAAAAAAACAATTCGCCCCTGACTGCTGGGACCCACCGCTACATCTTCGCACGCAAGGAAGTGCCTGACAGACGGGACCCACCTGGTCGAAGCGTACGTAGCGTTGTCATTCTGGTCGCGAACGTGTATGTACATATTGGTTGATGTAGACGCGCGCACGTAGCATGTACATGTGTGTACAGCAGCCAGTGGTGAGGACACCACAACCATCGACAAGTCTCCAACAATTATAGGTCCAATCAGAAGAAGTCGCGCCAAAAAAAATAAGTGACCATGTGAACGCTAACTTAAGTTTACCTTGTAACCTTGATGACACAAATATGCTTTCATCTCCATTGTTGTTGGTTGAACTTAGGTATAACATGGAAGCAATCCAACAACCTATGAGCTTGCTTTGGAGGAACAAGTTTGGAGAAAACAAGTTTCAAGTGAAGCTGATGCTGTCAGTTTTATCTCTGATGTTTTGGTGTGGCACACCCATCTGATGGAGAGACGGGGCCATAGGGGTACATCAACAGAAGCTACATCAAATTATCTTTCCAATGCAAAAAACCTCACATCATTTTGAGTTGTGAGTCAAAAGTTCTAGTCATTCTCGTGGAAGGTGTCCAGGCTGTCAAGACTTCGCGAATTTCCGACGAGCTCTGCAACAACTCCCAAAGTTGACTGCTTATTCACCCAAGGAAGCCATGCAAACCTGCTTACTTTTGAAACCATTTTCACACCTAGCTAAGGGGGGGGTTGTCCCTGCTATAAAACCCGATCTCCCCCATCCTCTAGAGAATCTTTTGTCAAACCATTCAGCTACAAGCTTATGCAGCAAGACTGCTAGAGAGATCCGAGAGATCTTGCTACCTTTGCTCTTGTAAGTTCATTCGGATTCGCGAGAAGGAGCCTTTGGTTCCCCCAAGTTCGTGCTCTACGGTTCCGGCCATTTTGTGTGGATTAGTCCCGGTTTGTGGTTCTGCGATTGTTCGGATAGCGGGTTGGAGTTCTTGTAGCTTCGGTCAGCCATCCCCAACGTACGGGTTGCATCCAACCTTGGCAGGTATAAAGCTAGTTATCCCGGCTGCTTGCAGCTAGTTATCCCTCCCGATTCGATCCTACGACGTGAAGATCGGGCCACCCTCGGGCGTGAACTCGTTCATCGGGTTCCCACCTATCATCTGGCATCAGAGCCTTTGTTGACACGGTAGGATATGTTATTCGAGTTTATCTTGCTATCATCCCTTTAGATCGAGTGTTTTTCCTGCTATATTTTCTATCGTAAAAGTCCAAAGCCCCATCAAAAATAAATCCAAGCCTTGTTGGTGCTGATATCTTGTTGTCGCATACCTTGCATGTTCTTCATCTTTTAGATCTGCACCAAGTTCATCTTTATAGTTGCTTTCAGATTTGGTTGTTGTGCTTTGGAAAAAGAGAGAAAAAAAGTAGCAAAAAAAAGTCAAGAGAGAAAAAGAAAGTGTTGTGTAAGATCCAAAAGTTTCAGCTTGGTAGAAAAATTTCAGAAGCTTGTGTGTGTTATTCATTCTTGGTGCAAAAGTGCAGTAGATCTATCCCCATATTTTCTTGGTTTGCATCAACTTGATTTCAGCACAAGCCCCTTTTTGTTTACCCCACCGAGCTCCACCAAAAACTGAAGCTAGTTCTTTGATCTCTATCTTTCAATCGCTTTAACACATCCGAGAGAAGCACAATCTGATGTGAACTCATAAGAACTTTGGTGAGTAAGAGGTGAGGTTGTGTGATTCCCCAAAATTATCCTATTCCACTTTTGGCCTTACTAACATGGCAAGATCTAGATCGAGTGTTCATGGAGAAAACAATGGGGAAGAAGATGCCCCGGTCACACGTGCTGAATTTCAGGAATTACGGAACATGGTTCGAGACCTTGGAAGGATGTTTCACGAGCGACCTCCAGCAGGTGGCGATAGGGTTCGACACCGACAACACCCTATTGACCCACTTGAGGAAGTTGGGGATGAGAATTCCGTGCATGCTGCTGTGGATGGTGACTTGGAGGATGATAACAACAGCCATGGTGGACATGTGGCTGCAGCTCGTCGGCGTGGTGTTCCTGCTCATGGAGGGCAGCGAGGATGACAACTTCGAGGGCGAGGGCATGGTCCTCGTGGGCACTACTATGACCCTCATGAGCGTGTTTCTCGTGGTCATGGAGATAATTTTGATGATTATGATGGTGTCCCATACCGTCGCTGCTGAAGATGGGCGTCATGCAGAACGTCGTGATCGAGATGGTCGAGATGACATAGCAAGAATCAAGTTGGATATCCCCAAGTTCACAGGAAAGGAAGACCCTGATGCATATTTTGATTGGGAAGAGCAGTGTGATCAGATTTTTCGTATCCATAACCTTGCTGATCCGAAGAGAGTAAACCTTGCTTGTGTTGAGTTTTCTGGTTATGCACTCACTTGGTGGAATCAACTACCAGAAAATCAACTGCTGCTAGGCCGTGATCACATTGACACTTGGGAAGAGATGAAACAAGCCATGAGGCGAAGGTTTGTTCCTTCACAATATCAAAGAGATCTCCGAAACAGATTGCAGCGTCTCAGCCAAGGTACGCGGACGGTGGATGAGTACTATAAAGAGATGGAATTGTTGTTGGTTCGTGTTCGTATTCATGAAGATGAGGAGTCAAAGATGGCAAGATTTTTGCATGGTCTCAACAATGAAATTTCTGATTTTGTGGAGATGTTTCCCTATAACACTCTACAAGATATTTTTGAGCAAGCAAAGCGCACGGAGAGGAAGGTGCAGCGGAGTGGTCATGGACGGATATCTCATAACCGCACCACCACACCATGGCAAAGGTTGCAGCCAAGTGCCTCTCATGGTGGTTCTCAGTTTCAGCATACTTCACACCCTACTGCCACCCGGCGAACAGCGGCTTCATCGGCATCATCACCAACCCCTAGGAATGTGGACAAGCATGCTCCTTCTGCTGCTGGAAGTACCTCTAACCCCACGGCTGTACCATCATCTCGAGGCCGAGATATTGAGTGTTGGAAGTGCAAAGAGCATGGTCACATTTCTTCTGAATGTCGAAACAAGAGAGTTCTCTTTGTGAATGAACAAGATGAATGGGAATCTGAGAGTGAGCATGAAGATAATGGAGCATCGGGTGATCATGAGGATGAAGAGGGCGAGAAGAGTGGTTGTGATATTCAGGCCGACATGGGAGATTGCTTTGTTTCTCGCCGTGTGCTTAGTGTTAATGCAGCTATAGAAGAGAAAGGGCAGCGACATAATATTTTTCACACCCGTGGCACCATCAAGGACAACGTTTGCAGAATTATCGTTGACAATGGTAGTTGCAACAACATTGCAAGTTCAGAATTGGTAGAGAAGTTGAGACTGAAACAAAGAAGGCACCCAAGTCCATATAAGATGCAATGGCTAAATGATTGTGGTACACTTTGAGTAAGCAACATTGTCACCGTTCAGTTTTCCATTGGGAAGTACCGAGATCAAGTGGAATGTGACGTGGTGCCAATGCAAGCATGCCAATTGCTGTTGGGAAGACCTTGGTTGTATGATCATGATGTGCAAATCAGCGGCCGTACTAATCGTCTCTCATTCCAATACGAGGGAGAGCGCATATCTTTGCTCCCTTTGACACCTGAAGAAATATTGATGGATGATCTGAAAAAGAAAGAGAGAGTGAGCGAGAAACACTTGAGTGACATCCACCAACATAGTGAGCGAGAGAATCCAAAGCCAAATAAAACCCCACAGCTTAAATTGACCAAGACATGGAAAAAATAGGGATTAGTTATGATGGCTAGGAAAAGGGACATGAGAGAGTTGAGAGAACCCAATTCCGTGTTCTTTGTACTTTTGTACAAGGACAATTTTCTTTCTAATAATGAATTAACCTCCACCACTCCTAGTGTTGTTGTTGAAATGTTGCAGGGGTATGAAGATGTGTTCCCCGAGGAGATACCACCAGGGCTGCCACCACAAAGAGGCATTGAGCACAAAATTGATTTGGTACCAGGAGCCCCATTGCCGAACCGACCACCATACCGCACAAACCCGGAGGAAACCAAGGAGATTCAACGACAAGTTGAAGGCCTACTAAACAAAGGTTATGTAAGGGAAAGTCTCTCTCCTTGTGTTGTACCCGTTCTTTTAGTACCAAAGAAAGATGGATCTTCCCGAATGTGTTGTGATTGTAGGCCTATTAACAACATCACCGTGAGGTATATGCACCCAATACCTAGGCTTGATGATATGCTTGATGAACTTAGTGGTGCCACCATCTTTTCTAAAATTGTCTTGCGAAGTGGCTACCACCAAATAAGAATGAGAGAGGGTGATGAATGGAAAACTGCTTTCAAAACAAAATCTGGTTTGTATGAGTGGTTAGGTACGCCATTTGGATTGACAAATGCACCTAGTACCTTCATGAGATTGAGGAATCATGTGCTTAGAATGTTTATTGGCAAGTTTGTGGTTGTTTACTTTGATGACATCCTGATTTATAGCAAAACTTTGGATGAACATGTTGAACACATTCGGTGTGTGCTTGCTGTTCTAAGAGAGGAGAAATTATATGCTAACAAGGAGAAGTGCACATTTTGCATAGAAAAAGTCGTGTTTCTTTGCTTTGTTGTTTCAGGTCAAGGTGTGGAGGTAGATGAGGACAAGGTCAAGGCCATCCGTGAGTGGATGCCTCCACAAAATGTAAGCCAAGTACGAAGCTTTCTTGGCCTTGCTAGTTTCTACCGTCGGTTTGTGAAGGACTTTAGCACCATTGCTGCCCCAATGAATGAGCTAACCAAGAAAGATGTTCCCTTCAAGTGGGCAAATGCACAAGAGAAGGCCTTCCAAGAGCTGAAAGAAAAATTGACATCTACACCATTTCTTGCACTACCCAACTTTGGTAAGACTTTTGAGATTGAATGTGATGCAAGTGGTGTGGGTATTGGAGGCGTACTAATGCAAGAAGGTAGGCCTATTGCATATTTTAGTGAGAAGCTAAGTGGTCCAACTCTAAATTATTCAGTTTATGACAAAGAATTATATGCACTTGTGAGATCTTTAGAAACATGGCAACATTATTTGTGGCCTAAAGAATTTGTGATACATTCCGACCATGAATCTTTGAAGCACCTTAGGGGTCAACAAAAACTGAACCGTAGACATGCAAAATGGAGTGAATTCATAGAATAATTTCCCTATATTGTCAAGTACAAGAAAGGAAAAGATAATGTTGTTGCCGATGCTTTGTCTAGACGCCATATTTTACTCTCACAACTTGATACTAAAATTCTTGTGTTGCAAAGCATTACAAATTGTATGTGAATGACCCATATTTTGCTGAACCACACTCAAAGTGTAGTGAGGGAAAAGGTTGGGAAAAATTTCACTTGCATGATGGATTTTTGTTTCGAGCTAACAAATTGTGCATCCCAGAATGCTCTGTTCGTTTGTTGCTTTTGCAGGAGGCTCATGCTGGTGGTCTCATGAGACATTTTGGAGCAAAGAAAACTAAGAGTGTGCTGATTGACCATTTCTTTTGGCCAAGGATGAGGCGTGATGTTGAGCGCTACATACTACGTTGTGAGATTTGCCGCAAATCTAAGTCACGTTTAAACCCTCATGGACTTTATACGCCCTTATCAATTCCTAGTACACCTTGGGAAGATATTTCTATGGATTTTGTTCTTGGATTACCACGCACTAAGAGGGGGATTGATTCAGTTTTTGTGGTGGTTGATAGGTTTAGCAAGATGGCTCATTTTATCCCGTGTCATAAGACAGATGATGCTTCACACATTGCTGATTTGTTTTTCAGGGAAATTGTGCGGCTACATGGAGTACCACGTACTATTGTTTCAGATCGTGACACCAAGTTTCTGAGCTATTTTTGGAAAACGTTGTGGGCAAAGCTCGGGACAAAGCTTCTCTTTTCAACTACATGCCACCCACAAACGGACGGACAAGCTGAAGTTGTCAACCGCACGCTATTCATGATGCTGAGAGCAGTTTTAAAGAAAAAATTGAAGATGTGGGAAGAATGTCTCCCCCACGTGGAGTTTGCATACAACAGGGCAGTACATTCGACCACTAAATTTTGTCCTTTTGAAATTGTTTATGGTTTCCAACCTGCTGCTCCCATAGATCTTTTGCCTTTACCATTGTAGGAGCAAACCAATCTTGTTGCAAGTAAGCGTGCTGACTTCGTGAAGAAAATTCATCAGAAGACCAAGGAAAATATTGAGAAGATGACTGAACAATATGCAAAACAAGCAAACAAGGGAAGAAAGAAGGTGTTGTTTGAAGAAGGAGATCTTGTGTGGGTACACCTGTGGAAGGATCATTTCCTAGATCAACACAAATGCAAGTTGCAGCCACGTGGAGATGGTCCATTCAAAGTTCTTGCAAAGATCAATGACAATGCCTACAAGATTGACCTTCCGATGGATTATGGTGTTAGTCCAACTTTCAATGTGTCCGACCTCTCTCCATACTTTGGACCATTAGAGTCGAGGACGGCTCCCCTTCAAGAGGGGGAGGATGATGAGGACACCACAACCATCGACAAGTCTCCAACAATTATAGGTCCAATCAGAAGAAGTCGCGCCAAAAAAATAAGTGACCAGGTGAACGCTAACTTAAGTTTACCTTGTAACCTTGATGACACAACTATGCTTTCATCTCCATTGTTGTTGGTTGAACTTAGGTATAACATGGAAGAAATCCAACAACCTATGAGCTCTTGAAGCAACCGCTTTGGAGGAACAAGTTTGGAGAAAACAAGTTTCAAGTGAATCTGATGCTATCAGATTTTACCTCTGATGTTTTGGTGTAGCACACCCATATGATGGAGAGACGTGGCCATAGGGATACATCAACAGAAGCTACATCAAATTATCTTTCCAATGCAAAAAACCTCACATCAGTTGGAGCTGTGAGTCAAAAGTTCTAGTCATTCTCGTGGAAGGTGTCCAGACTGTCAAGACTTCGCGAATTTCCTAGGAGCTCTGCAACAACTCCCAAAGTTGACTGCTTATTCACCCAAGGAAGCCATGCAAACCTGCTTACTTTTGAAACCATTTTCACACCTAGCTAAGGGGGGTTGTCCCTGCTATAAAACCCCATCTCCCCCATCCTCTAGAGAATCTTTTGTCAAACCATTCAGCTACAAGCTTATGCAGCAAGACTGCTAGAGAGATCCGAGAGATCTTGCTACCTTTGCTCTTGTGAGTTCATTCGGATTCACGAGAAGGAGCCTCTGGTTCCCCCTAGTTCGTGATCTATGGTTCCGGCCGTTTTGTGTGGATTAGTCCCGGTTTGTGGTTCTGCGATTGTTCGGACAGCGGGTTGGAGTTCTTGTAGCTTCGGTCAGCCATCCCCAACGTACGGGTTGCATCCAACCTTGGCAGGTATAAAGCTAGTGATCCCTCCCGATTCGATCCTACGACGTGAAGAACGGGCCACCCTCGGGCGTGAACTCATTCATCGGGTTCCCACCTATCAGCCAGTGTGCAAGAAAAAAAATACGGCCACGTACGTACATACGGGCGGGGTCTCGAATGCCTACTCGCGCATACGTACGGCTAGGGCTCGTGTACATGGATGGCTCGGAACGGAGAAACTGCGTCGTCGTCGTGTTCATGGGGAGCCCAACGGCTGGGTCAGAACGGAATGTGTCGTCGTGTTCACCGGGAGGTATTGGACGGAACAGCCAATGGAAATGAGGCCTGGCGTACCGCAGAATGGAGGAAACGGCCTTGTGTTCGACCGGCCACATCCGAAACGGGATCCTGTTCATCGGAAGGGGTCTGGCGTACCGCAAAACGGACGAAACGGACCTCCTACGGTCGAAACAGGGGTCCTGTTGATCAGGAGGGGTGTGGCGTACCGCAAAACGGAGGAAACGGACTTGTGTTGGAGAGCTATGGTCGAAACGGGGCTCCTGTTCATCGGGAGGGGTGTGGCATACTGCAAAACGTGACTCCACGGGATACTGTTCATCTACACTGTCGACCCTCTACAGCCTCCACGGCCTACTGTTCATCCACCGTCGACCTCCTCCAGCCTCCACCTGCGACTGTTCATCCACGGGCTCCTATTCATCCAGCCTCCACAGCATGCTACTCCACCGGCTACTGTTCAACCAGCCCTCTCCACGGGCTCCTGTTCAACCACCACTCCATGGGCTACTGTTAATCCAGCCCTCCACCGTCTAATGTTCATCCAGCCCTCCACGGGGTGGTCCTGTTCATCCAGCCCTCCACGGGGTCCTGTTCATCCAGCCCCAACCGGCTCGATTGATCGGGGTCCTGTTCATTCAGAGGCAACACCACGGGGTCCTGTTCATCCACCCCCACTGGGAAATGTTCATCCAAACCCCCCAGCAACGCTCACTGTTCATCCAGAGGCAGCATCGATCGGCTTCAGTTAGCAGTAGTAGCGAAGGAATCGCTCGACCGGGTTCAGTTAACAGCCATCGATCGATCGCTCGGGTTCAGTAACGCGTAGCCTGCAGTGCAATCGCTCGGGTTCAGTTAGAGCCCAACGCCTCGCACTCACGCGCATGCGTGTACGAGAGAAACGCGCATCGCTCAGCCCCGACCACCCACCGTAATCGGGAACACGCCGATATTTTCCTCGCCCTCGTTTCTACCACGGTTTTTTCCGTCATGGACGGCCCAAAGAATGTCATGCAGCTGCATCTCCGGCCCGCCTAGGACGAGAAGCCCATTTTCTGTCATGATTTTTTATCATAGAAGTAGGAGCCCAGCACATCTGTGATTATACCGGGTTTTGTCACAATTATCGTCATAGAAGTGTCATAAGTATGACAGAATTTTTTTTCGTTCGGCCCAAAATGTCACGGATGTGTCTATTTTTTGTAGTGAATATAGGATAAATTCGTAGACATTGGATTGGTAATTTGTTGGATGATATTCATCATGTGACAGTCATAACCTAGGGCGATACAGCACTAGCTCCAGTTCATAAATATAATGTAGGCATGTGTTCCATAAATAGTCATAATTGATTATGGAAAGAGCTTCTATGACATCTTTTGTCCTACAATCACATGGCAGCGGGGTCCATAAGGAAACTAAGGGATATTAAGGCCTCCTTTTAATAGAGAACCGAAACAAAGCATTAACACACGATGAATACATGAACTCCTCAAACTGTGGTCATCATCGGGAGTGGTCCCGACTATTGTAACTCCGGGGTTGCCGGATCATAACATGTAGTAGGTGACTATAACTTGCAAGATCGGATCTAGAACATGGATATAATGACGATAACATAAACGGTTCAAATCTAATTCATGGCACCCGGGCCCAAAGGGACAAGAACTAAGCAGCAAAGTCATAGCAACATCAATCTCAGAACATAGTGGATACTAGGGATCAGGCCCTAAATAAACTAAATAGATTACATGATGAATCTCATCCAACTCCTCACGGACCAGCGAGCCTACGAAGGAATTACTCACTCCCGGTGGGGAGCATCATGGAATTGGCGATGGAGAAGGGTTGGTGATGACGAAGATCGAAGATCCCCCCTCTCCGGAGCCCCAAACGGTCTCCAGATCTAGCCTCCCAATGAAGAACAGGAGGTTACGGCGGCTCCGTCTCGTGAAACGCGATAATTCTTTCTCCCTAATTTTTTCTCCGAAAACAGGATTTTATAGCGTCGGTTTCTGGGTCGGCAGGGCCACCAGGTGGGGACAACCCACCTTGGCGCGCCTGGAGGGGGGCACGCCCTCGTGGGTTGTGCCCACCCAGGTGCCCCCCTCCGGTGGTTCTTGGCTCCAGAAATTCTCTTTTATTGGGTAAAAATTCCCCGCGAAGTTTCGTTCCTTTCCGAGAACTTTTATTTCTGCACAAAAACAACACCGTGGTAGTTCTACTGAGAAAAGCATGAGTCCGGGGTTAGTTTCATTCAAATCATGCAAATTAGAGTCCAAAACAAGAGGAAAAGCATTAGGAAAAGTAGATACGTTGGAGATGTATCAATGCCCATCAATAGGTATTAATGTGAGTGAGTAGGGATTGCCATGCAGCGGATGCACTAGAGCTATAAGTTTATGAAAGCTCAAAAAGAAACTAAGTGGGTGTGCATCCAACTTGTGTGCTCACGAAGACCTAGGGAAATTTGAGGAAGCCCATCATTGGAATATACAAGCCAAGTTCTATAATGAAAAAAATCCCACTAGTATATGAAAGTGACAATATAGGAGACTCTCTATCATGAAGATCATGGTGCTACTTTGAAGCAGAAGTGTGGTAAAAGGATATAGCATTGTCCCTTCTCTCTTTTCTCTCATTTATTTATTTATTTATTTATTTATTTTTATTTGGGCCTTCTCTCCCTTTTTTGGCCTCTTTTTTTTGTCCGGAGTCTCATCCCGACTTGTGGGGGAATCATAGTCTCCATCATCCTTTCCTCACATGGGACAATGCTCTAATAATGAAGATCATCACACTCTTATTTACTTACAACTCAAGAATTGCAATTCGGTACTTAGAGCAAAATATGACTCTATATGAATGCCTCCGGCGGTGTACGTGGATGTGCAATGAATCAAGAGTGACATGTATGAAACAATTATGTACGCTGGCTTTGCCACAAATACGATGTCAACTACATGATCATGCAAAGCAATATGACAATGGTGGAGCGTGTCATAATAAACGGAAAGTTGGAAGGTTGCATGGCAATATATCTCGGAATAGCTATGGAAATGCCATAATAGGTAGGTATGGTGGCTGTTTTGAGGAAGGTATATGCTGGGTTTATGGTACCGGCGAAAGTTGCGCGGCACTAGAGAGGCTAGCAATGGTGGAAGGGTGAGAGCGCGTATAATCCATGGACTTAACATTAGTCACAAAGAACTCATATACTTATTGCAAAAATCTATTAGTTATCAAAACGAAGTACTACACGCATGCTTCGAGGGGGATAGATTGGTAGGAAAAGACCATCGCTCCTCCCCGACCACCACTCATAAGGAAGACAATCAATAAATAAATCATGCTCCGACTTCATCAAATAACGGTTCACCATACGTGCATGCTATGGGAATCACAAACTTTAACACAAGTATTTCTCAAATGCACAATTACTTACTAGCATGACTCTAATATCACCATCTTCATATCTCAAAACAATCATAAGGAATCAAACTTCTCATAGTATTCAATGCACGTTATATGGAAGTTTTTATTATATCCCTCTTGGATGCCTATCACATTAGGACTAAATTTATAACCAAAGCAAATTACCATGCTGTTTAGATACTCTCAAAATAATATAAGTGAAGTACGAGAGTTCATTAATTTCTATAAAATAAAACCACCGGCGTGCTCTAAAAAGATATAATTGAAGCACTAGAGCAATATTGCCTAGCTCAAAAGATATAAGTGAAGCACATAGAGTATTCTAATAAATCATGATTCATGTGTGTCTCTCTCAAAAGGTGTGTACAGCAAGGATGATTGTGGCAACCTAAAAAGCGAAGACTCAAATCATACAAGATGCTCCAAGCAAAACACATATCATGTGGTGAATAAAAATATAGCCTCAAGTAAAGTTACTGATAGACGAAGACGAAAGAGGGATGCCTTCTGGGGTATCGCCAAGCTTAGGCTCTTGGTTGTCCTCGAATATTACCTTGGGGGTGCCTTGGGCAGGGGCGGAGCTGGAGCAAAATTTAACCTGATGCACCACTTTAACATGGTGTAAAAAATTCAAGCAACGATGTACTCCCTTAGTCCCATAATATAAGAGTGTTTTTGACACTAGTATTGAATAAAGGTGTGTCCACAACTTCTAGCGTAGACTTTCAGACATCACAGAATATGATATATAAAAATAAAATTTAGGTGCTAAAGTGCTAATTATAATGTAAAAACAAAGACAAAATTACTTGAAAAGGGTGTCTTGAATTACCAAATTCCAAAATGCATCATGAAACATCAAAAGTTCAATAACCTATAAGATAATAAAAATAAAATGAACATTCAAGCAGAACATTATAAAATTCACCGGGAAAGTATTTATTAAATGGCTAAAATTTGAGAATTACCTTTTGTACGTTCCTTCCTTGGAGCCATGAAATACTCAACCAATTGTCCACAGTATGGAAACTTGTATAAGCAAATAAAGTATATCCAAATTAGAAGTTATAACCCTACAAAATGCTCCCGCTTTGCCAAAACCTAGGGATTTAATCTGTTGGCTACAAGTTTATAATAATGGTTGAAATTTGTAACATAAAAAAAGCAAGGCAAGGACGATACCAGAATTCGACTAGTTTGCAATCTATGGATGAAATTGACGATTGAACAGAATACCGAACTCCCGAGAGACGGACCGGCCGGATACGAAATTGCGTCGTGCAGCATCGTCGCGTGGCGTCACCGTGTTGGGATTCAGGGGTGCCCATGGTGGTGGCCGCTGCGGCCTCCGGCGTCCGGCGTCTCTATCGCCGCCAGGCTGCCGCCTTTGACCTTGCGTGATATACAGAGGGAAGACTAATCGAACAATCGATAAAGTGTGCAGCGTCCATGACTTGGGCTGGGAAGAAATCTACGTTGTGTGATCGGGTAGCAAGCCAGCAATGCGTGCGTGGGCGGCCTGATTCAGTCCATTTTGTAGGCTTGCGTCGGGCTGGAAAGACAGACCCGATGCACTGCTCTTGGGCCAACCTGATTCACAGGCCTTTCTACGTGATAGTTACTACTACATTTTTTCTGGAGCCGTATTCTTGTGCATCAGGGTCGGCCCAATGGGCTCCGCCCCTGGCCTTGGGCATCCCCAAGCGTAGGCTCTTCCCACTCCTTATTCCATACTCCATCAAATCCTTACCCAAAACTTGAAAACTTCACAACACAAAACTCAACAGAAAATCTCATAAGCTTCGTTAGTATAAGAAAATAAATCACCACTTTGGTACTGTTGTGAACTCATTCTTTATTTATATTGGTGTAATCTACTGCACTCCAACTTTTCCATGGTTCATACCCCCCGATACTAGCCATAGATTCATCAAAATAAGCAAACAACACATAGAAAACAGAATCTGTCAAAAACAGAACAGTCTGTAGCAATCTCGATATTTTGAATACTTCTGTAACTCCAAAAATTCTGAAAAATTAGGACAACAGGGGAAATTTGTATATCAATCTTTTGTAAAACAAATCAGAATTTTATCATGCTTCTGTGATTTTTAAAAATTCTTGGACTGGGTGCAAAAGTTTCTGTTTTTTAGCAAGATCAAATCAACTATCATTGTAAGCTATCCCAAAGGTCTTACTTGGCACAAACACTAACTAAAACACAAAACCACAACTGAACAGAGGCTAGATGAATTATTTATTGCAAAACAGAACCTAAAAAGCAAAAACAAATAAATAAAATTGGGTTGCCTCCCAACAAGCGCTATTGTTTAACGTCTCAATATCTAAGTATTCTCATCTCCCCCCTTTTGGAAGCAAAGAGAAAATTTCTTATCCATGGCATTTATCTTTCTATTTTGTGAAAGCACATGGCCATTAATAGTAGAAGAAAGATTAAGCACGTTACAAAAATTTGCATCTAAACTAGCCTTCATCTCTTTGATTGTTTCATTTTGATAAAAGCACATAAGAGCAGTAGATTCAACATTTTCTCCCTTGGGGGCCCCAAAGATGGTTTTCATCTTCTCTTAAGTATCGATGGCATCCCCTCCAAGAAAACTATTTTCAAATATAGAATTCAAAACTTGCTTAAAAGAAGGAGGTAAACCAACATAAAATCTTTTCAAGTATATCTCAATCTAATATTGGGGCACATAGCTAGATCGAATCCTCAACAACCTAACCCAAGAATATTTCAAAGATTCGTCAAGCAAATAATGAAACGAGATCATCTTCATCAAAATTGTTAAAATTTTCCTTAACAACCCCGGTAAACCTGTCTGTAGGATCATTATTAATGAGCTTAGAAAGGATAGAGGGGCTATCCAAAGCATTAAAACTCGGGAGAAAACCCTTAGCCCTTTTAGAGTCGGCCATAGCGATAGAAAGACGAACTTAAGTAAACACGAGGACAGCGAGAGGAAAGGCAAATCTTTTCGAAAATTGTTTTAGAGGTGGGGGAGAGGAAAACGAGAGGCGAAAGGCGAATAATGTAATGCAAGAGATGAGAGTTTATGATGGGTACTTGGTATGTCTTGACTTGTCGTAGATCTCCCCGGCAACGGCGCCAGAAATTCTTCCTGCTACTTCTTGAGCTTGCGTTGGTTATTCTCTTGAAGAGGAAATAGTGATGCAGCAAAGTAGAGTAAGTATTTCCCTCAGTTTGAGAACCAAGGTATCAATCCAGTAGGAGATAATGCACAAGTCACCGAATACATGCACAAACAATCAAACAACTTGCACCCAACGTGATAAAGGGGTTGTCAATCCCTTCACGGTTACTTGCAAAATTGAGAACTGATAGAGATAGATAAATGGTAAAGTAAATATATTTGGTATTTTTTGTTTATAGATCGGGAAGTAAAAGATTGCAAAGGAAGTGGAAACTAAAATTGTAGATCGGAAAGTTATATGATGGAAAATAGACCTTGGGGCCATAGGTTTCACTAGAGGCAAAGTTGTGACAATATCTAAGGCAATGATCATGAATATAGGCATCACGTCCGTGTCAAGTGGACCGAAATGATTCTGCATCTACTACTATTACTCCACACATCGACCGACTCCTGCCTGCATCTAGAGTATTAAGTTCATGAAGAACAGAGTAACGCATTAAGTAAGATGACATGATGTAGAGGAATAAACTCAAGCAATATGATGTAAACCCCATCTTTTTATCCTCGATGGCAACAATACAATACGTGCCTTGCTTCCCCTACTGTCACTGGAAAAGGACATCGCAAGATTGAACCCAAAGCTAAGCACTTCTCCCATATTGCAAGGAAAACCAATCTAGTTGGCCAAACCAAATCGATAGTTCGAAGAGACTTGCAAAGATATCAAATCATGCATATAAGAATTCAGAGAAGATTCAAATAATATTCATAGATAAGCTGATCATAAATCCACAATTCATCGGATCTCGGCAAACACACCGCAAAAAATTATTACATCTAATAGATCTCCAAGAACATCGAGGAGAACATAGTATTGAGAATCTAAGAGAGAGAAGAAGCCATATAGCTACTAGCTATGGACCGGTAGGTCTGTGGTAAACTACTCACGCTTCATTGGAAGGGCAATGGAGTTGATGTAGAAGCCCTCCGTGATCGAATCCCCCTCTGGCAGGATGCCGGAAAAGGCCCCTAGATGGGATCTCACGGGTACAGAAGGTTGAGGCGGTGGAAAAGTGTTTTCGTGGCTCTCTCTGTTGGTTTTGGGATATGTGAGAATATATAGGCGAAGAAACTTGGTCGATGGAGTCATGAGGGCCCCACAAGGGTGGGGGGCGCGCCCTACCCCCCTGGGCGCGCCCTCCGTCCTTGTGGCTTCTCTGACTTACGCTCCAAGTCCTCTGGATGTCTTCTGGTCCAAGAAAAATCATCGAAAAAGTTTTATTCCGTTTGGTATTCCTTTTCTGTGAAACTCTAAAACAAGGAAAAAAACAGGAACTGGCACTAGGCTCTAGGTTGATATGTTAGTCCCAAAAATAATATAAATAGCATATTAATGCATATAAAACATCCAAAACAGATAATATAACAGCCTAGAACAATCAAAAAAATTAGATACGTTGGAGACGTATCATTTAGCATGGAAGATATTGAAAACTCTGGGTCGTGACATTGGTAGGAAAGGCATGCCTCCCAAAATTATACTTATCTCTGTTTTAAGCTTCGAGCTCCGGCACCGTTGCAAATCCCTACTTCCCTTTGGGAAGGGCTTATCTATTTACTTTGATACTATTTTACTTTTATTGTTGAGTCATCATCTTCTCGTTTAAGCACCAGTTGGAGAGAAATATTGTCATTCCTATGCATTGAGTATAGTTAATGTTGAGTGTGACATGACTAGATCTTGTTACCATGAATTAAAATGTTTAGTAATTGCTTGAGTTTTAGAGGTGCTCTGCATTTATGTTTTGCGGTCTCAGATAGGGCTAGCGAGATACCATGTTATCATATTATATCATGATTGTTCTGAGAAATTATTGGCATCCAAGATATCTTATTATTGCTAGCTAGTTTGTTACATCATTGGTATGAGTAAATGTGAGACCTAAATGTTATCGTGCACATGGTTAGTTCATAACAACAACAAGAACAAAATGAGTTTATAAAAGTTTTTCTTTATCACTTTCAGTTTGTCAACTGAATTGCTTGAGGATAAGCAATGAGTTAAGCTTGGGGGAACGTATCTACTTTTCCAAACACTTTTGCTCTAGTTTTGGACTCTAATTTGCATAATTTGAATGGAACTTACCCGGACTGATGTTGTTTTCAACATAATTGCCATGGTGTTGTTTTTGTCCAGAAATAAAAGTTCTCGGATTGAGATGAAAATTTACCAGCGAAGAGAAATACCAGAGGGAGGGCTACCATGGAGCCTGGTACGTCCATTTTGCATCATGTTTGTCTACTGTTATTAATAATGCTTTTATGCATAATAATGCTTTTTGGAGTAATTGTAATGCCTTTTCTCTCATAATATGCAAGGTACACACAAGGAGGGAGAATTTCGGTAGCTGCAAATCTCGACCTGGAAAAGCTACGTCACGCCACCTATTCTGCACAACTCCAAACAATATGAAACTTCACGAGGATTTTTTATAAAATAAATAAGAAATAATGGAGCAAATAACCACCGGAGGGGGGCCACCTGGTGAGGACAAGACACGAGGGCGCGCCTGCCCCCCCTCCCCAGGCGCTCCCTAGTGGGTTGTGCTCAGCCCGGCCCACCTCCGGTGCCCATCTTCTGGTATATAATTCATGTTGACCTAGAAAAAATAAGGAGAGAACTTTTGGGATGGAGCGCCGCCGTCTCGAGGCGGAACTTGGGCAGGAGCACTTTTGCCCTCCGGCGGAGCGATTCCGTCGGGGGAACTTCCCTCCCGGAGGGGGAAATCATCATCATCATCACCAACAACTCTCCCATCTTGGGGAGGGCAATCTCCATCAACATCTTCAACAGCACCATCTCCTCTCAAACCCTAGTTCATCTCTTGTGTTCAATCTTTGTACCGGAACTATAGATTGGTGCTTGTGGGTGACTAGTAGTGTTGATTACATCTTGTAGTGGATTACTATATGGTTTATTTGGTGGAAGATTATATGTTCAGACCCAATATGCTATTTGATACCCCTCTGATCTTCAGCATGATTATCATTTGTGACTAGTTACTTCTGTTCTTGAGGTCACGGGAGAAATCATGTTGCAAGTAATCAAGTGAACTTGATTTGTGTTGGATATTTTGATAGTATGTATGTTGTGATTCCCTTAGTAGTGTCATGTGAACGTCGACTACATGATACTTCACCATATTTGTTCCTAAGGGAATGCATTGTGGAGTAGTTATTAGATGATGGGTTGCGAGAGCGACAGGAGCTTAAACCCTAGTATATGCGCTATTCCGTAAGGGACCGATTGGAACCAAAAGTTTAATGCTATGGTTAGAATTTATTCTTAATACTTTCTCGTAAATGCGGATGCTTTCGAGGGGGTTAATCATAAGTAGGAGGTTTGTTCAAGTAAGAACAGCACCTAAGCACCGGTCCACCCACATACCAAGTTATCAAAGTAGCGAACATGAATGGAACCAACATGATGAACTAGATGAAATTCCCGTGTACCCTCAAGAACGCTTTCCTTATTATAAGAGACCATTTTGGCCTGTCCTTTGCCTCAAAAGTATTGGGCTACCTTGCTGCACTTTTTTTACTATTATTGTTACTTGCTCGTTACAAATTATCTTGCTATCAAACTACTATGTTGCTTAAAATTTCAGCACTAGAAGACATTACCTTGCTGAAAACCACTTGCAATTTCCTTCTGCTCCTCGTTGGGTTCGACACTCTTACTTATTGAAAAGGCTACAATGGATCACATATACTTGTGGGTCATCAAGGCTATTTTCTGGTGCCGTTGCCGGGGAGTGAAGCGCTCTTGGTAAGTGGAAATTGTTAAGGAAAAACTATTACTACGTGCTGAAATTTATTGCCACTTGTCACTATGGAAAACAATCCTTTAAGGGGTTTGTGCGGCGTTTCTTCACCTCACCCGGAACCACAATTAGCTACCCCTCAACCTACTGCACCTACTGAAAATATTGAATATGAAATTCCTTCGGGTATGATAGAACAACTGCTAGCTAATATATGTGGAAGAAATTTGTGGATTGTTTAAGCTTGCAGGTTACTCGGAGATGAAGTTAAGAAGAAGGTTTTACCTTTATCTTTGAAGATAAAAGAATTACCATGGTATAGGCTATGCAATGATATCGGATCTTGGAATTGGAATCGATTGAAATTGGAGTTTCACCAAAAAAAAATCCTATGCGTCTAGTTCATCGTGATCGGAATTACATATATAACTTTTGGTCTCATGAAGGAGAAAGTAATTTTGTAGCTTCGGGGAGGCTTAAGTCAATGTTATATTCATGCCCCAATCATGAGCTCTCAAGAGAAATTATTATCCAGAATTTTTATGCTCGGCTTTCTCATAATGATCGATCCATGCTTGATATTTCTTGTGCTGGTTCTTTTATAAAGAAGACTATTGAAGTCCGATGGGATATTTTGGAAAGAACTAAACGCAACTCTGAAGATTGGGAACTCGAAGAAGGTAAAGAGTCAGGTATTAACTCTAAGTATGATTGTGTTAAATCTTTTATGAATACCGATGCTTTTCAAAAGTTTAGCACTTGGGCTTGACTCTGAGATAGTACCCTCCTTTTGTGAATCATTTGCTACTCATGTTGATCTCCCTAAGGAGAAGTGGTTTAAATATCACCCACCTATTAAAGAAGAATTTAAAGAACCGATACCAGCTAAAGAGGAAACTATAATTTATAATGTTGATCCAGTTGTTCCTTCTGCTTATATTGAGAAACCACCTTTCCCTGTTAGGATGAAGGAACATGCTAAAGTTTCAACTGTGGTGAATAAAAATTATTTACAACACCTAAACCTGATGAACAAATCAAAGTAGAACCTAGTGTTGCCATGGCTAAGGATCTCCTGGAAGAAAATATAGATGGGCATGTTATTTACTTCTGTGAAGAATCTGCTAGAATTGCCAAACCCGATAAAACGGATAATCATAGACCTGTTGTTGGCATGCCCGTTGTCTCAGTTAAAATAGGAGATCACTGTTATCATGGTTTATGCGACATAGGTGCTAGCATGAGTGCTATTCCCTTTACTTTATATCAAGAAATTATGAATGACATAGCACCCACAGAGATAGAGGACATATATGTCACTATTAAACTTGTTAATAGAGATACTATTTCACCAATTGGGATTGTTAGAGATGTTGAAGTCTTGTGTGGGAAATAAAATACCCTACTGATTTTCTTGTTCTTGGTTCCCCACAAGATGATTTTTTTCCCATTATCTTTGCTAGACCTTTCTTGAAAACTGTTAATGCTAAAATAGATTGTGAGAAACAAACTGTCGGTGTTAGCTTTGGTGATGAGTCTCATGAGTTTAATTTTTCCAAGTTTAGTAGAAAACCACATAAAAAGAATTGCCTAGTAAGGATGAAATAATTTGTCTTGCTTCTATTGTTGTGCCTCCTACTGATCCTCTAGGACAATATCTGCTGGGCCATGAAAATGATTTACATATGCATGAAAGAAATGAAATAGATAAGATTTTCTTTGAACAACAACCTCTGCTTAAACACAATTTGCCTATTGAAACTCTAGGAGGTCCTCCTCCACCTAAAGGTGATCCTGTGTTTGAATTAAAACAATTGCCAGACACTTTGAAATATGATTATCTGGATGAGAAGAAGATATATCCTGTTATTATTAGTGCTCACCTTTCAGAACATGAAGAACAAAGATTATTGAAAGTTCTAAGGAAGCACTAAGATGCTATTGGATATACTCTTGATGATTTAAAGGGCATTAGTCCCACTCTATGTCAGCACAAGATTAATATGGAACCTAATGCTAAACCCGTTGTTGATCACCAACACCGCTTAAATCCAAAGTTGAAAGAAGTGGTAAGAACAGAAATATTAAAACTTCTGGAAGCAGGTATAATCTATCCTATAGCTGATAGTAGATGGGTAAGTCATGTTCATTGTGTTCCTAAAAAAGGAGGTATTACTCTTGTTCCTAATGATAAGAATGAACTTATTCCACAAAGAATTGTTACAGGCTATAGAATGGTAATTGATTTTAGAAAATTAAACAAAGCAACTAGAAAAGATCATTACCCTCTGCCTTTTATTGATCAAATGCTAGAAAGATTATCGAAGCCCACACATTTTTGCATCCTTGATGGAATCTCTAGTTTTTCACAAATACCGGTTTCTCAACCTGATCAAGAAAAGACCACTTTTACTTGTCCCTTTGGAACTTATGCTTATAGATGTATGCATTTTGGTTTATGCAATGCACCTGCTACCTTTCAAAGATGTATGACTTCTATATTCTCTGACTTTTGTGAAAAGATTGTTGAAGTTTTCATGGATGACTTTTCTGTTTATGGGAAGTCTTTTGATGATTGTTTAAGCAATCTTGATCGAGTTTTGCAGAGATGCAAGCAAACAAATCTTGTCTTGAATTGAGAGAAGTGCCACTTTATGGTTAATGAAGGTATTGTTTTCGGCCATAAAATTTCTAAAAGTGGTATTGTAGTGGACAGGGGTAAGGTTGATGCAATTGAGAAAATGCCATGTCCTAAAGATATCAAAGGTATTCGTAGTTTCTTAGGTCATGCTGGTTTCTATAGGAGATTTATCAAAGACTTTTCTAAAATTTCTAGGCCCCTTACAAATCTTTTGCAAAAGGATGTCCCTTTTGTTTTTGATGATGATTGTTTAGAAGCCTTCAAAACACTCAAGAAAGCCTTAATTTCTGCACCTATTTGTTCAACCACCTGATTGGAACTTGCCTTTTGAGATTATGTGTGATGCTAGTAATTATGCTGTTGGTGCTATTCTAGGGCAAAGAGTTGATAAGAAACTGAATGTTATCATTATTCTAGTAAAAATCTAGACAGTGCTCAACGAAATTATGCTACTACTGAAAAACAATTCTAGCAGTGGTGTCTGCTTGTGATAAATTTAGATCTTACATTGTTGATTCAAAAGTAATTGTTCACACCGATCATGCTGCTATAAAATACCTTATGGAAAAGAAAGATGCTAACCTAGACTTATTCGATGGGTTCTCTTGCTACAAGAATTTGATTTACATATCACTGATAGAAAAGGAGCTGAGAACCCCGTAGCTGATAACTTGTCTAGGCTTGAAAATGTTCTTGATGACCCACTTCCTATTGATGATAATTTTCCTGATGAGCAGTTAGCTGCAATAAATATTTCTCATAACACTCCTTGGTATGCTGACTGTGCTAATTACATTGTTGCTAAATATTTACCACCTAGCTTTACATACCAACAAAAGAAAAAATTCTTCTATGATTGAAGACATTACTTTTGGGATGACCCACATCTTTATAAAGAATGGGTAGATGGTATTATTAGACATTGTGTACCTGAGCATGAACAAGGACACATCCTATAGAAATGTCACTCCGAAGCTTATGGAGGACATCATGCGAGAGACAGAACTGCTCACAAGGTATTGTAATCTAGGTTTTATTGGCCTACTCTCTTCAAGGATGCCAGATGCATGAGGGGGCGCATCACATCCATGATGTGCAAGGGCTTAAGGGAACATGGACTGTGGACGCCAGGCTTGAAGCTATGGAGCAGGAGGTCTTCCGGTGCAAGGGGATGGTGGAGCATGGACTCAATGCCAATCACCTCATGATCACGGACTTCACCCGTGATCTCAAGGTGGATGGCAAGTCCCTGAAGGACATTTTCTTCACCCTCAACGAGCAAATCAACTTCCTCCAAAACCAAGTCTTTGAATATGAGGCGAGGTTCAAATGTATGAGTTTGGCTGCCAGTTGCAGGACCCGTGAGACTCATTCCTCCTCTTATGATGGTGGACCTCTTCCATGGAAACCCGAGGACAAGATCGCTTCTACTTCATCACCACCTTATTCATCACCAAAAGAAAATTGAGTATAGGGTATGGGCACTACTCTTGGCTTCTGCCAAGCTCGGGGGAGGTGCCCCAGTATCGTATCACCCCCACTATCTTTTGCCTTTACTTATCTTAGTTCGAGCCATAGTTATCTTTTGCTTTAGATGAATAAAAGTTTAGTTTGATCCTTTCTTTTTGAGAGTTTGCTTAGTGATCTATCCTTGTAATCGTGTGCAAGATATATAATAAAGTATAGTTTGAGTTTTTTCTTTCTTTACTTTCATGTTTCAATAAAAAGAAAGGAAATAAATGAAAAAGATCATATGCTAATCTTATGGTAGGTGATGACACCACATAAGAAAAGTATAAGTAGAAAATTTTATTAGAGATTGACAAACATAGCATTGGTCAATGATGCAACTCATGAAAGAATTAATAAGGGAAGAGAAGATTCACATATAAATACACTATCCTGGAACTCTTTTGTGATTGTGAGCCCCCATCAAAATATTATATGCCAAAATTGTTGACGTTGGAAAAGGAAGACAACGCAATGATTTATGTTTGTTCATATTCACATAGAAGTTATATTGTCATAGATCCTTCAACATGCGGTGCTTGCCCCCTATCTTTGCTAGCCAAAAATTCCGCACTAAGTAGAAATACTACTTGTGCAGCCAAAAACCCTTAAACCCAAATCTTATTTTTCAGAGTCCACCATACCTACCTAGGAATTGAGCAAGATCCTTCAGGTAGGTTGCCATCGGTGCAATAAGGCAATAAAATTGCTTCTAAAAGTGTTAGATCATTTAGTGTAAGAGAAAATTGAGTGTTGTACGAACTTGTGATAGCAAAGAAATAAAAGCGACAGACTGCATAATAAAGGTTGCTATCATAAGGGGCAATATAACGTGACGTTATTTTGCACTAAGGGGTTGAGCATACAAACAAATAAGCGCATGGCAACCTCTGCTTCCCTCTACGAAGGGCCTATCTTTTACTTTTATGTATTTATTTTTATGCAAGAGTCAAAGTTTTTCTCTCTACTCCTTTTTATTTTTCTCCTTTGGCAAGCATCATGTGGTGAGGAAAGATCTAGGCACATATATCCAGCTGAATATGGGTAGCATGAGTTATTATTGTTGACATCACCCTTGAGGTGAATACGTTGGGAGACAAAACTATAAGCCCCCATCTTTCTATGTGTCCGGTTGAAAAGTTTTGCTCATGTGTATGCGGTGAGTGTTAGCAATCATAGAAGACTATATGATGGTTGAGTATGTGGACTTGCCTAAGGGCTCCGATACGTGACCCTTCCTGAAAAGATGATGAACTGTAGTTGCAAAGTTGACTGAGAACATAGTTTGTTGGTTTCCAATAGAATTTCTGCTTTATACTTTGATAGTGTGATGAATTGTTACTTATACATGAGAAGTATATGATAAAAGTTTTATGTTAAAGTTTTTTGTTTTTATAATAATTCACATGATGCTTATATGTCCATATTTTGTTTTTATCGACACCTCTCTCTCTCTAAGCATGTGGACATGTTTTTCGATTTCGGTTTTTCGCTTGAGGACAAGCGAGGTCTAAGCATGGGGAAGTTGATATTGCATCATGTTTATCTACTGTTATTTATAATGTATTTATGCATAATAATGCTTTTTGGAGTAATTCCAATGCCTTATCTCTCATAATATGCAAGGTACACACAAAGAGGAAGAATTCCGGCAGCTGGAAATCTCGACCTGGAAAAGCTACGTCAGGACAACTATTCTCCACAACTCCAAACAAGCTGAAACTTCATGAGGATTTTTTATGATAAATAAGAAATATTGGAGAAAATAACCACCGGAGGGAGCCACCTGGTGAGCACAAGACACCAGGGCGCGCCTGGCCCCCTAGGCGTGCCCTGGTGGGTTGTGCTCAGCCCGGCCCACCTCTGGTGCCCATCTTCTTGTATATAAGTCATTTTGACCTAGAAAATATAAGGAGAGGACTTTCGGTACGGAGCGCCACCGTCTCGAGGCGGAACTTGGGCAGGAGCACTTTTGCCCTCTAGCAGAGCAATTTCGCCGGGGCAACTTCCCTCCCGGAGGGGGAAATCATCGTCATCATCATCACCAACAACTCTCCCATCTTGGGGAGGGCAATCTCCATCAACATCTTCAACAACAACGTCTCCTCTCAAACCCTAGTTCATCTCTTGTGTTCAATCTTTGTACAGGAACAATAGATTGGTGCTTGTGGGTGACTAGTAGTGTTGATTACATCTTGTAGTTGATTACTATATGTTTTATTTGGTGGAAGATTATATGTTCAGATCCATTATGATATTTAATACCCCTCTGATCTTGAGCATGATTATCATATGTGAGTAGTTACTTTTGTTCTTGAGGTCACGGGAGAAATCATGTTGCAAGTAATCATGTGAACTTGATATGTGTTCGATATTTTGATAGTATGGATGTTGTGATTCCCTTAGTGCTGTCATGTGAACGTCGACTACATGATACTTCATGATATTTGGGCCTAAGGGAATGCATTGTGGAGTGGTTATTATATGATGGGTTGTGAGAGTGACAGAAGCTTAAACCCTAGTTTATGCGCTATTCCGTAAGGGACCCATTGGATCCAAAAGTTTAATGCTATGGTTAGAATTTATTCTTAATACTTTTCTCGTAGTTGCGGATGCTTGCGAGGGGGTTAATCATAAGTAGGAGGTTTGTTCAAGTAAGAACAGCACCTAAGAACCAGTCCACCCACATACCAAATTATCAAAGTAGCGAAAACGAATCGAACCAACATGATGAAAGTGACTAGATGAAATTCCCGTGTACCCTCAAGAATGTTTTGCTTATTATAAGAGACCGTTTTGGCCTGTCCTTTGCCTCAAAAGTATTGGGCTACCTTGCAGAACTTTTGTTACTATTATCGTTACTTGCTCGTTACAAATTATCTTGCTATCAAACTACTCTGTTACCTACAATTTCAGCACTTGCAGACATTACCTTGCTGAAAACCACTTGTCATTTCCTTCTGCTCCGCATTGGGTTCGACACTCTTACTTATAGAAAAGGCTACAATTGATCCCATATACCTGTGGGTCATTAGCGCCACATGCCCTGGGTGCATGCCTGGCAGGCTTGTGGGCCCCTAGCAGCTCCGGCAACCCTAAATACAACTCAATAAGTATCTATTCGTCTAGAAAAAAATCAGAGAGAAAGAATCATCGCATTTTACGATACGGAGCCACCACCACCTCGTATTCTTCATCAGGAGGGCGGATCTTGAGTCCGTTCGGGGCCTCTGGAGAGGGGGATTCGACGTCGTTGTCCTCATCAACCATCCTCCATCACCAATTTCATGATGCTCACCACCAGGAGTAGTAATTCCTTCTGTCGGAGGGATTGACCACGGGTAGCCTCATCTACACCCCTTAACATTTCAAGACATCGGGGCTAGCAAAGCCACTCGCACCTTCCGGACGTGCAGCCGGCTCCTTGGGTCGGCTGGCCTAGGAGGCCGGCTCCCACAAGAAGGCACGCTCTTAGAAGGCGGCCTCAGGGGGCAGCACCTAGGAGGCGGACCTTCCTCCCCTCAGTGTTGCACCCATTCATTACGACAAGATAGGGCGTGGCTATAGGACCACCCCCTTCCCTGGATCACGGAAGAGTGTGGCTACAGTACGGGCCAACCAAGCGGTCACCCGCCTGCCCGGTGCGACACTGTAGCCATACGGCTACTAACACAGCCTACATAAGCCAAGGCCATGCTCCCACGACGGGCGGTCGGTACGGCCCGCTGGCGGCGGGCCCTACCCGTTCGCGAGCAACCAGAAGACGGCGTACACCGAGAAGGCGGCCTCGGGGGCGGGCCGGCCTCCAGCAGCTGGCCCTCTCTCCTCTCGGAGTCCGCGCGCCATTAAACCGATGAGACAGAGCATGGCTACAGTGAGCGCCCGCCAGGCGGCGGGACTGTAGCCATGCGCCCCCCGACAAAGCCTCCGTTATCAAGGGCAAGGCTACAGCAAAAGGCAATCAGCATGGCCCGCAGGCGGCGGGCCCTACCTATCGGCTGAGTTCACGGCAGCCGGTGGTACCCACCAGGCGGCGGGCCCCAGCAGCCGGCGGAGAACCCGGCGCCCCTAGACACTGACGTTCGGGTCCTATTTGGCCATGTTACCATTGTACCCCTCGGGGGTAGGCCTATATAAACCACCAGGCTCACCCATGCAAAGGGTTCAGCACCCACACCATTCCACACACGCATAGCTAGGAGAAGCAAAGGAGCTAGCCCTGCCCTTCTTCTTCCTCTAGCAGAATAGCTGAAGGAGCAAGCTTGTAGCTACCCATTGATCTTAGTCATCATGCGGAGACCACGCAGAGTAGGACTAGGGGTGTTATCTCCTCGGAGAGCCCCGAAACTGGGTAAGACTCGCGTGCGTTCGAGATCTCGCTCACTCCTGCTTCCAGGGCCCGAGGACGTACTCATGTCCCCATCCATGATAAGCCACCATCTGGCATCTGTCGCGAGAATACCCCGACAGTTGGCGCCCACCGTGGGGTTAAGCACACTATTGGCCGGAGACATGTTCCAGACGGGAACCCTCTTCCTCTCCGATGAGCACGTTGCGGCCGGCCTGATCAGCCAGCCCGGTGCGCCCGCCAGCGCTTGCACCAGTGTGCCGCTCGACGCGGGAGCAGCCTGCCCCGCGAGCAGCCTCGCCGACCTCTTCGGCAAGGTCGGCCTCTCCGACGAGCCCGAGCCCAACACGGGAGCAGCCTGCCCCGCGAGCTGCCTCGTCGACCTCCTAGGCAAGTTCTCCATCGCCGACGACCCCACCTCCGACTTGGAGTCCATTGGCTCTATCGACTCCTTCATCGAGCCTGTCGAGATGCTCATCAACTCCGAAGCGGCCTCCATCGATGCCTTTCCTGGCAACATGGTGGTCGTTGACGATCCACTCCCTCCTGTCGATAGCTACACTGGCGCCGTCATCATCGCGGAGGTGATGGTCACCGGCCGCAGCAGGAACTCCGTTGGAGCGGCCTAGGACCCGCTACGAGCTGCCATTTAGGGCCTCGCCACCCCCGTTCCTGCCAACCCTGATGGGGCGACGCTGGAAGCCTTCAGCGCCTCGCTCCTCGACAGCGCCAACAAGATGGCAGCCATGAAGCGTTCAGCCGAGGCCAGCCAGCGCGAGATCGACCGCATCGCAGCTGGCACGCCGACCGCTACCGAGCCCAGCCGAGCTGCGCCATTCGGTAATGCGGCGCGGCCATAGCCAGCATGCTGGCGGTCGGACGCCCGATCTACGCCACCCACGCGCAGAACCTGCGCGCCGCCCAGGCGGCGGCAGACGAGCTGGAGCACGTGGAGGGCGAAGACCTACACAGCCAGATGAACCGCCTCCAAGAGCTCCTCGACGCTACAAACACGCAGCAAGACGCCTGCAACTGCGAGGTGGAGGCTAGCAAGCAAACCGAGCACCATGCGGCCCGCCGCGAGCATGGAGTGACCTCCCGGTCCCCAACAGGCGGCGGTCGCGGTCAGCAAGACCCGGAGCCGGCTGCTAGCCGCGGTCGGCGCACTCACCTCACAGTTGTGCGCAGCCACCATGGCCGCCCACGAGTGGAGGACCAGAGGGATGAGCGTCCACCTCCCCCTCGCAGGGAGAGGTAGGCCTCCCCGCCGATTGTTGACCATCCGACTCTCAGAGGCCTGCTGGGCCCCCGTGAAGGAATCGGTGAGAATGACACGTGCCACCGGATCAAGCAGCTCGCTCGGTCCCTGGCCGTAGAGGAGGAGGATGCAATCGGCCTGGCCTGCTTCGGCCCCCGCATTCGCGACGAGCCCTTCCCCAAAGGGTTCTCGCTCCCTCGAGATACTCCCAAGTACACCGGCTCTGTGAAGCCAGAGGACTGGCTAGTCGACTACTCCACGGCCGTCAGCATAGCAAACGGCAACAAGCGCGTTGCCGTGAAGTACGTTCCTCTCAGCTCCATGGCACTGCCCGGACATGGCTGAACAACATCAAGCCCTACAGCATCAACAGCTGGCTGGACTTCGCCAATGTCTTCATCCGCAACTTCGCCAACACCTACAAGCGGCCCCCCAAGCCCCGCCAGCTCTCCATGTCCGTTCAGGGGCTGACCAAGTCCACCCGCGACTACCTGACGCGCTGGGCCGAGTTGCGCAACTCCTACGAAGGGGTCCATGAGGTGCAGCCATCGAGTACTTCACCGCCGGGTGCAGAGAGGGCACTCTGCTCAAGCACGGGCTCATGTGCGACGAGCCAGCTACACTGGACGAGCTCCTGATCATGGCGGACAAGTATGCCACCGCCGACTCCTCCATGAAGTCGGAGATCCGGGTTTACACGTCCGGGAAGGTGCTCCCGCCGGCTCCTCTAACACCGGCTGCTGACTCCAACCGGAGCCAACAGCCAAACGACAACAAGCGCAAGGTCAAGCAGCCGGCAAGTAGCAGTCGGAGAGGGAACCCGGCCCCAGCGCAGAAGACCGGCAAGGGTGCTTGGCTGCCCGCCTTCTCCTTCGAGCAAGCCCTCGATGCTCCTTGCAAGTTCCACAGTGGAGCCAAGCCGTCCAATCACACCACTCGGAAGTGCTCTGGCTTGCCCGGTTGCGAAGGGCGAGGGCTTGCCGCCTCCCCCAGCCAGCCCCACGCCTCCGCCTGCCTAGTCGCCAGCTCCTCGCCCAGCCGGCATGCTCCAAGACGAGTTCCCCGGTGCCAACACGACCTACGTCGTCTTCACCAGTGAAGCCGACGAGAAGCACAGTCAGCGCTAGCACCACCGAGAGGTGAATGCCGTCGCTTCAGAGGTCCCCAAATTCATGCATTGGTCTGAGAGGCCCATCAGCTAGAGCCGTGAAGACCACCTGGCTGTGATGCCATCACCGGGTGCTTATGCAATGGTGCTGGACTCCACCTTATCAACGGAGAGGCGGGCCTGCCGCTTCTCCCGGATCCTGATAGACAGCGGTAGTAGCATCAACATCCTCTACCGCGACACCATGGTGAAGCTGGGCATAAAGGAGAAGCAGCTCCTGCCCAGCCGAACTGTGTTCCATGGCATCATCCCTGGACTTTCCTGCTCTCCAATCGGCAAGATCAAGATTGACGTCCTGTTCGGCGACAAGACCCACTTCCGCCGCGAACCAATCTGGTCTGAGGTGGTTGATCTGGACAACCCCTACCACGCGCTCTTGGGATGGCCTGCACTGGCCAAATTCATGGCAGTGCCGCATTACGCCTACCTCAAGATGAAGATGCCGGGTCCCAAGGGCATCATCACCATTGCCGGCTGGCCGAGTCCCTCATCATCGTCGAAGAGAAGTGCCTCCTTGACCAGGCGGTGGCCATGGCCAGCGAGCAGCCGGCCATATTCTCCGACCCCAAGGGCGTGGAGACCCAGGGCTCCTTCTAGCCGGCCAAGGAAACCAAGAAGATCGCCTTGGACCCAGCGCACCCGGAGAGATTTGCTGTCGTGGGGACCAACCTCGACAGCAAATAGGAAAGCGAGCTCATGAGAATCGGGATATCTTCGCATGGTCTCCCAAAGACATGGCAGGTGTTCCGAAGGATTTCGCCGAGCACAAGCTACATGTGAGACCGGATGCAAAACTGGTCAAGCAACCCCTCTGCCTCCTATCAGAAGAGAAGAGAAGGATCGTTGGTGAAGAGATCGCCCAGCTCCTGGCAGCCAGCTTCATCATGGAATAGTTTTACCTGGACTGGCTTGCTAACCCAATCCTTGTTTTGAAGACGAACAACAAGTGGCGTATGTGTATCGACTACACTAGCCTCAACAAAGCCTGCCCCAAGGACCCTTTTGCCTTGCCCCGGATAGATCAAGTGATTGACTCCACAGTCGGCTGCGAGCTGCTGTCCTTCCTGGACGCCTACACTGGCTACCACCAGATCAACCTGGATCCGGCCGACCAGATGAAGACCGCCTTTATCACACCATTTGGAGCCTTCTGCTACCTGACCATGACGTTCGGCTTAAGAAATGTCGGCGGCACCTTTTAGCGTTGCATGCAGAAGTGCCACCTCAAGCAACTCGACATAAATGCCCACGTCTATGTAGACGATATTGTGGTGAAGACGGAGAAGCGCGGCACCCTTCTGGAGGATCTCAAGGAGACCTTCGACAACCTGCGCCATTTTCAGATCAAGCTCAACCCGGAGAAGTGTGTCTTCAGAGTACCAGCCGGCCAGCTCCTTGGCTTCCTTGTTTCCGAGCATGGGATCGAATGCAACCCCATGAAGATCAAGGCCATGGAGCAGATGCAGAGGCCGACCCGACTGCGGGACATCCAGAAGTTCACCGGGTGCTTGGCCTCTCTCAGCCGGTTCATCAGCCGGCTGGGCCAGAAGGCCCTCCCACTGTACCAGCTGATGAAGAAGACCACAAGCTTCGAGTGGACCGACCAGGCGAACGAGGCCTTCCTCTAGCTCAAGCGCATGCTATCCACGCCGCCTGTTCTGGTCGCTCCGGCTGCCAAAGAGCCCATGTTCCTCTACATCGCTGCTACCAGTCGGGTGGTCAGCACCGTGATCGTGGTCGAGCGCCCGAAAGACGGCAGAGCCCAGCCAGTCTAGAGGCCAGTCTACTACCTGACTGAGGTGTTGTCCGCCTCCAAGCAGAACTACCCCCACTACCAGAAGTTGTGCTACGGCGTGTACTTTGCCGCCAAGAAGTTGAAGCAGTACTTCCAGGACCACACCATCACGGTCGTCTGCACCGCCCCCCTTGCCGAGATCATAGGCAACAGAGATGCATTGGGCCGGGTGGCAAAGTAGGCCATTGAGCTGGCTCCACACACCATCCTCTACCACCCCGCACCGCCATCAAGGCCCAAGCGCTGGTTGACTTCCTAGTTGACTGGGCCGAGACCTAGTACCTGCCGCCAGCGCCAGATTCTACCCATTTGGCGGATGCACTTTGATGGCTCGAAGATGCACACCGGCTTGGGAGTCAGCATCGTCCTCACCTCTCCCAAAGGTGACAAGCTCAAGTTAACGTTGCAAATCCACTTTGCCAACTCCAACAACGTGGCCGAGTACGAGGCACTCGTCCACGGGCTCCGGCTAGCCAAGGAGCGGCATCCGCCGGATTCTGTGCTACGGCGACTCGGATTTGGTGGTCCAGCAGTCGTCAGGCGACTGGGACGCCAAGGACACAAACATGGCGAGCTACTGCTTCCTTGTCCAGCAGATCAGTGGGCACTTCGACATGTGCGAGTTCCTCCATGTGCCACGGGCTGACAACAAGCAAGTCGATGCCCTGGCCTGGATCGGCTCCACCTGGCAGGCCATACCAGCCGGCGTCTCCCTCGAGTGCCTGCGCAAGCCGTCTATCAAGCCTTCGCCAGAATCAGCAGTCGGCCCGGGAACTTCGGCAAGCGGCCTGGGTGCTGCAACACCCGAACCTGGCCCAGGGACTGCAATAGTCGGCCCGGGTACTTCAACGACGCAACAAGCAGCGGCCGGCTCTGATCCGCTGCCTCCCAACCCGACCGCCCTGATACCAGTCGCTGTCATGACAGTGGTAGAAGCACCATCTTGGGTGCAGCCCATCCTCAACTTTCTGGTGAGCCGATAGCTACCAGCCGACGAGATTTTGGCCTGGCAGGTGCAACACCGGGCGGCAGCCTACACAATAGTCAACAGAGAGCTTGCTAGGCGCAGTGTGACTGGTGTCTTCCAGCGTTGCATGGAGCCAGAGAAGGGCATAGAAATACTCAGAGATATTCATCAAGGCGAATGTGGCCATCACGCCGCCTCTAGATCCCTCGTTGCCAAAGCTTTCCGCCATGGTTTCTTCTGGCCGACTGCTTTGGACGACGCCAAGGAGTCGGTCCGCAAGTGCAAGGGGTGCCAGCGCTTCAGCTCCAAGCAACAACTGCCAGCCTCTACACTCAAGACCATCCCCCTCACTTGGTCGTTTGCCGTCTGGGGGTTGGACATGGTGGATCCGTTCAATACAGCACGCGGCGACATGACCCATCTGCTGGTCGCCGTAGACAAGTTCACAAAGTGGATCGAAGAAAAGCCAATCAAGAAGCTGAATGGTCCGACTCCTGTGACATTCATTGCGGATATCACCATCCGGTACGGCATCCCACACAGCATCATCACCGATAACGGCACAAACTTCGCCAAAGGCGCCTTGGCCCGTTTCTGCGCGCCGCAGGGCATCCGACTGGACCTAGCGTCCGTTGCCCATCCACAGTCAAACAGCCAGGTGGAGCAAGCAAACGGCCTCATCCTATCCGGCATCAAACCCCGACTGGTCGAGTCACTGGAGCGCTCGGCCGGCTACTGGATCGAGGGGCTGACGGCCGTCCTTTCGAGTCTTCGAACTACGCCGAACAAAGCAACCGGCTTCACATCCTTCTCCTCGTGTACGGGGCCGAGGCTGTCGCCCCAACTGACATCGAGTTTGACTCACCTCGCGTCACCATGTACACGGAGGCGGAAGCAAAGGAAGCGCGAGAAGACAGCGTCGATCTGCTGGAAGAGGCCCGACTATTGACACTCAGTCAGTCCGCCATCTACTAGCACAGCCTGCACCTCTACCATAGCCGAAAGGTCAAGCCACGAGTATTCCGCGAAGGGGACCATGTGCTCCGGCTGATCCAGTGAACAACCGGCTAGCACAAGCTCTAGGCTCCCTGGGAGGGGCCTTTTGATAATCCCCAAGTGCAAGGAATCATCGTAGCAATTTCCAAAAGGTGGAAGTTATAAGTATGGAGTGTCGAACCCACAAGGAGCCAAAGGTAAGATCAATATTCTCTCAAGCCCTATCTGCCACTGATACGACTCTACGTACACCAAACGTTTGCTTCCAACTAGCAACGAGAAATAAAACTACGTTGTGGGTATGAAGTGGATAACTTTGTATATCTCGGAGAGCTAAAATATGAAAGTAGGTGCTGTTATCATAAAGTTAGAATATATTACTAAATATTATAAATAGCGAGTGTGGAATAATGGTGGATCGGTGTGCGGAATTGTCCTAGGCAATTATTAACAAGACCGGTAGTCGTCATTGCAATTTCATATGAGGGAGAGGCATAAGCTAACATACTTTCTCTACTTGGATCATATGTACTTACGATTGGAACTCTAGCATGCATCCGCAACTACTAAAGATCATTAGGGTAAAACCCAACCATAGCATTAAAGCATCAAGTCCTCTTTATTCCCATACGCAACAATCCCTCTTACTCGGGTTTGCCAACCCACTATAAGCGAATCATGAACGTATTGCAACACCGTACAGCGGGAATCCCTCACGCTTGCACGACACAGAGGTCACCATAGGACAGCACCAAAATAAAACATACAACTCGTACCAATCTATATCATCAATCAACCCAAGGACAAAAGATATCTACTCAAAACATCATAGGATGGCAACACATCATTGGATCATAATATATAGCATAAAGCACCATGTTCAAGTAGGGATTACAGCGGGGTGCAAGAGAGTGGACCGTGTAAAAGAGATGAGCATGGTGATGATCATGGTGATGTTGATGAAGACGATCAACGCGGCGATGATTCCCCTCCCGATGGCACTCTGGTGCCACCAAGAGATAGGAGGAGAGGTTCTCCCCCTTGTGCTTCCTCCTCCATGCCCCCCCTAGATGGGGAAAGGTTCTCCCTCTGATCCTTGGCCTTCATGGCGATGATGGCCTCTCCGAGATACTCCTCCATGGCCACCGGTGATGATGGACCCCTTTGGCAGGGTGCCGGAGAGGGCCTAGATTGATTTCTCGTGGCTACAGAGGCTTGCGGCGGCGGAACTTCCAATCTAGGTTTCTTTCTGGAAGTTTGGGTATATATGAGAGGTGTTGGCGTTGATTTCACGTAAGGGGGGTTTCCAGGCTGTCCACGAGGCAGGGGGCGTGCCCTAGGGGGTGGGCGTGTGCCCCACCCTCGTGGGCAGCCCGGGACTCTTCTGGCCTACTTCCGGTACTCCATGGGCTTCTTCTGGTCCAAAAATGATCTCCGTCCAGTTGCACGTCAATTGGACTCCGTTTGGTTTTCTTTTTCTGCGATACTCTAAAACAAGGAGAAAACAGAAACTGGCACTGGGCTCTAGGTTAATAGGTTAGTCCCAAAAATCATATAGAATAGCATATAAATGCATATAAAACATCTAAGATTGATAATATAATAGCATGAGGACTTCATAAATTATAGATACGTTGGAGACGTATCAGCATCCCCAAGCTTAATTCCTGCTCGTCCTCGAGTAGGTAAATGATAAAAGAAATAATTTATGAAGTGTGAATGCTAGCAAGTGCTTAAGTTCAATCAATGATAATTTCACTTTTTCTAGCATCAATACATGTCATAACAGTAGCTCATCTCATATAACTTTTCATGATAAAGTA
Source organism: Triticum aestivum (assembly GCF_018294505.1). Taxonomy (NCBI): domain Eukaryota; kingdom Viridiplantae; phylum Streptophyta; class Magnoliopsida; order Poales; family Poaceae; genus Triticum; species Triticum aestivum. The sequence continues at coordinate 573,706,482 of NC_057799.1, forward strand.
ACAAGCCATTCACATGTTAAAGTGTAGATCATAAACTCTCTTGAAAACTAACAAACAGTGTTATTAGTCATCAAACAATTACAATTCATCTTATTTTCAGGAAGAGTCTATGTCAGAGCTTTGATTTAGCAAACTCCACATACTCAACTATCATTTAGTCTTTCACAATTGCCAACACTCACGCGATATTTATGAGTTCAAAGTTTTAATCAGACACAGAGAAAGATAGGGGCTTATAGATTCGCCTCCCAACCTTTTACCTCAAGGGTACTGTCAACAATAATAGCTCATGATGCCTTAGATCCAATTGGATATATATATCAGAATCTTTCCAACACAATGTGCTTGCCAAAGGATAAAATATAAAAAGAAAAGGTGAAGATCACCATGACTCTTGCATAAGGTAGAAGATAAAAGTAAAAGATAGGCCCTTCGCGCAGGGAAGCAGCGGTTGTCATGCGCTTTTATGGTTGGATGCACAAAATCTTAATGCAAAAGAACGTCACTTTATATTGCCACTTGTCATATGGACCTTTATTATGCAGTCCGTCGCTTTTATTTCTTCCACATCACAAGATCGTATAAAGCTTATTTCCTCCACACTGATCAATCATACATATTTAGAGAGCAATTTTTATTGCTTGCGCCGATGACAACTTACTTGAAGGATCTTACTCAATCCATAGGTAGGTATGGTGGACTCTCATGGCAAAACTAGGTTTAAGGGTATTTGGAAGCACAAGTAGTATCTCTACTTAGTGAAAAGAATTTGGCTAGCATGAGGGGGAAAGGCAAGCTCAACGTGTTGGGCGATCCATGACAATATACTTTATTTCAGATATAAGAAAACATAACCCATTACGATGTCTTCCTTGTCCAACATCAACCTTTTAGCATGTCATATCTTAATGAGTGCTCACAATTACAAAAGATGTCCAAGATATTATATTTATATGTGAAATCCCTCTTCGTTCAATATTCTTTCATGAATTGTTCAAGTGACAAATTCTACGTTTGCTAACTTTCAAAAAAGTTTACTACCTATACTTATTATGTGTGAAGTCATTACTCCCCATGTTATGAGCATATAAAACATATATAAATTCAGTTTTATGACATTCAATTAATTCAACCATTTACTCATAGGATATTCGTGAAGCACATGAGTATATGACAAACTACTCCAAAAGATATGAGTGAAGAACACTGAGTAGTCAAATAATTAACTAGCCATGGGAGGATTCTTTTTCATTCAATATTTCAGATCCAAATATTTTATTCAAACAGCAAGTAAAATTGAAAATACTCTCCAAGCAAAACACATATCATGTGACGAATAAATATATAGCTCCGAGTAAGGTATACCGATAGTTTTGAAGACGAAAGAGGGGATGCCTTCCGGGGCATCCCCAAGCTTAGGCGCTTGAGTCTTCCTTGAATATTACCTTGGGGTGCCTTGGGCATCCCCAAGCTTCGGGTCTTTCCACTCCTTATTCTCCTCATATCGATATCTCACCCAAAGCTTGAAAACTTCAATCACACAAAACTTAACCAAACTTCGTGAGATAGGTTAGTATGATAAAGAGTAAACCATTCACTTCGGTACTGTTAAGGACAAGTTTCATAATTGTTCTCACACAGTGCCTACTGTACCATATCATTTCTACAATTTATATTGAGAAATAGAAGTCATATAAACTAGAAAACAAGCAAACTATGCAATGAAAACAGAATCTGTCAGAAACAGAACAGTCTGTAATGATCTGAACATAAACCATACTTCTGCTACTCCAAAAAGTATGAAATAAATTGGTGGACGTGAGGAATTTGTCTATTAATCTTCTGAAGAAAGAATCAACTCAAAAGAACTCTTATGTAAAAAATTACAGGTAATCTCGTGAACGCAAAGTTTCTGTTTTTTACAGCAAGATCACATTGACTTTCTCCCAAGTCTTCCCAAAGGTCTTACTTGGAACTTTATTGAAACAAAAGCTATAAAACATGATTAATACAGTAGCTTAATCATGTAAAAACACAAAAACAGTAAGGGTAAATATTGGGTTCTCTCCCAACAAGCGCTTTTCTTTAATGCCTTTTAGCTAGGCATGATGATTTCAATGATGCTCACATAAAAGATAGGAATTAAGGCGCAAAGAGAGCATCTTGAAGAATATGACTAGCAAATTTAAATATAACCCACTTCCTATGCCTAGGAATTTTGTGAGCACACAATTTATAAGAACAACAATCAACTAGCATAGGAAGGCAAAACAAGTATAACATCAAAACTTTAAGCACTTAGGGAGGAAACTTGATATTATTTCAACTCCTACAAGCATGTATTCCTCCCTCATAATAATTTTCAGTAGCATCATGGATAGAACCTTTGTTCTCATACTCAATTGGAACCTCTTCCGAAATAGTGGAATCATTACTAGCTTAAGTTGACACTCTTCCAAATCCACTTTCATAAATATCACACTAAGATTCAACACCCTCCAAAATAGTGGGATCACTAATTCCTAAAGTTGACACTCTTCCAAACCCACTTTAAATGATAGTATTATTCATACTCCAAAAGATATAAGTGAAGCACATGAAGCATTCTATAAAACCATACTCAAAAGATTTAAGTGAAGCACAAAGAGCAATTCTATAAGATCATAATTAAAAGATTTAAGTGAAGCACATGAAGTATTCTATAAATCAATGAAAGGCTATCTCATGCTAGCATGGTTCTTAAAGGAGAAACAAAAACACAAAAGACACAAATCATGTGAACAAAGCAAAAACCGAGGTATACCGATATTTGTTGAAGAAGAAAGATGGGATGCCAACCGGGGCATCCCCAAGCTTAGATGCTTGAGTATCCTTTGAAATATTTACTTGGAGTGCCTTGGGCATCCCCAAGCTTGAACTCTTGCCTCTCTTTATTCTTCTCATATTGATAGCTCCTCGACCTTCGGACACTTCATCCACACAAAGTTTTAACAAAAACTTGTGAGATCCGTTAGTGTAATAAAGAAAATCACTACCTTTAGGTACTGTAATTAACTCATTCTTTATTTATATTGGTGTTAAACCTACTGTATTCCAACTTCTCTATGGTTCATACCCCCCGATACTAGCCATAGATTCATCGAAATAAGCAAACAGCACACGCAAAACAGAATCTGTTAAAAACAGAACAGTCTGTAGTAAGCTGGAGGTTTGGTAAACTTCTGTAACTCCTAAAATTATGAAATAAATTTTACAATTTGAAAAATTTGTACAGAAGTAATGTGAAAGAAGTTTCAGACCCATTTGACTCTCCAGTAAAAAATGTAAATTCATGCACTACAGCCAAAGTTTCTGTTTTTGTTCTGCACATAGTAAACAAGCAATCTAATCATCCTACAACCAAAGCTTGGCACATTATTTTTATAATACAATGGATATATAGAAGGGGATAATTATTTATAGATAAACTTCCATGAAAAATTCTACATTGTTTCCGTGAGCATGAACACTAGTGCTCAAGGTCGACCCTCACTTCTTCAATGCATAACTTTCCAATCACTTCTCTTTTTGATAAACTTTTTAGGCATGAGAGGCAAGTAATAATTTTTTTGTATTTTCATTCTTTTAATTTTTTTGTATGTTTCACCCACAACTAAACAGTAACAAAAAGGAAAAACAAAATCTACTTAGTGAAGAAAGCAAACAAGCACACACGAGAATATCAACCCCACGCTATTGCTCCCTGGCAACGGTGCCAGAAAAGAGCTTGATAATCCCCAAGTGCAAGGAATCATCGTAGCAATTTCCAAAGGTGGAAGTGATAAGTATGGATTGTCGAACCCACAAGGAGCCAAAGGTAAGATCAATATTCTCTCAAGCCCTATCCGCCACTGATACGACTCTACGTACACCAAACGTTTGCTTCCAACTAGCAACGAGAAATAAAACTATGTTGTGGGTATGAAGTGGATAACTTTGTATGATATCGGAGAGCTAAAATATGAAAGTAGGTGCTGTTATCAAAAAGTTAGAATATATTACTAAATATTATAAATAGCGAGTGTGGAATAATGGTAGATCGGTGTGCGGAATTGTCCTAGGCAATTATTAACAAGACCGGTAGTCGTCATTGCAATTTCATGAGGGAGAGGCATAAGCTAACATACTTTCTCTACTTGGATCATATGCACTTACGATTGGAACTCTAGCAAGCATCCGCAACTACTAAAGATCATTAAGGTAAAACCCAACCATAGCGTTAAAGCATCAAGTCCTCTTTATTCCCATACGCAACAATCCCTCTTACTCGGGTTTGTGTTTCAGTCACTCACCAACCCACTATAAGCGAATCATGAACGTATTGCAACACCCTACAGCGGGAATCCCTCACGCTTGCGCGACACGGAGGGCACCATAGGGCAGCACCAAAATAAAACATAAAACTCGTACCAATCTATATCATCAATCAACCCAAGGACAAAAGATTTCTACTCAAAACATCATAGGATGGCAAGACATCATTGGATCATAATATGTAGCATAAAGCACCATGTTCAAGTAGGGGTTACTTCCGGGTGCGGGAGAGTGGACCGCGTAAAAGAGATGAGGATGGTGATGATGATGGTGATGTTGATGAAGACGATCTCCGCGGGGATGATTCCCCTCCCGATGGCACTCCGGTGCCACCAAGAGAGAGGAGGAGAGGTTCTCCCCCTTGTGCTTCCTCCTCCATGGCCTCCCCCTAGATGGGGAAAGGTTATCCCTCTGATCCTTGGCCTTCATGGCGATGATGGCCTCTCCGGGATACTCCTCCATGGCCACCGGTGATGATGGCCCCCTCCGGCAGGGTGCCAGAGAGGGCCTAGATTGATTTCTCATGGCTACAGAGGCTTGCGGCGGTGGAACTTCTGATCTAGGTTTCTTTCTGGAAGTTTGGGTATATATGAGAGGTGTTGGCGTTGATTTCACGTAAGGGGGGGGGTTTCCGGGCTGTCCACGAGGCAGGGGGCACGCCCCACGGGGGTGGGCGTGCCCCACACCCTCGTGGGCAGCTCGGGACTATTCTGGCCTACTTCCGGTACTCCGTGGGCTTCTTCTGGTCCAAAAATGATCTCCGTCCAGTTGCACGTCAATTAGACTCCGTTTGGTTTTCCTTTTCTGCGATACTCTAAAACAAGGAGAAAACAGAAACTGGCACTGGGCTCTAGGTTAATAGGTTAGTCCCAAAAATCATATAGAATAGCATATAAATGCATATAAAACATCTAAGATTGATAATATAATAGCATGAAGACTTCATAAATTATAGATATGTTGGAGACGTATCACCTTTCATCATCAGCAAGGCTCTGGGCAATGACTCCTACTACCTCATCGATGCACAAAAGCCCAGGGCACGCAAGAGGGACAACACCGGCCAAGCGATGGAGCGTCCATGGAACCCGAATCTTCTCCGTCGATTTTACAGTTGATGCAGTGTATGTACCATGCTACCTTTTGTATTAAGCAAGGACAACAGGTCCCCCGAGGTGCACTCGGGGGCTACCTTTTTATCTATATGATAAGCTGCACCTATGAATGTGTTATTTCATTCTTTCGCCCTGCTCGGGTCCGGTCAGCAGGCCTGGGGGTTCACCGCCTTGACCTAAGTTGGTGCCACCCGCAGTCGGCTAAGTAGTGTGCCGACACATAAGCCCTCTCTTCGCCTCAGCTACAGCTCACAGCGCGACTGTCCGACTAGCAAGAGCTAAAGGCCGGAAACGTTCTCCACATGAAAAACGACTAAGGAAGAACGCCAACATGGGCCAAGCCGGCCCCTCGCCTCACCCGTCCGGCTGTCCAGCAGCCGGCCAGCTGGCTTCTCGCTCGACTAGCTACGCTCTAGGCAGACGAAGTAACTTGCCTATTCTAAACGCCCAAGTCCTTGACCAGGCCACAGACCACAGCGCTACTTTCCGGCTGGCAGGGCGGCAACCAAAGGAAGACGGCAAAAGAAAAAGGCAAATAGAGCAAAGGCAAAACCAAGCCAGAACCCGACAAGAGCACAAGCACGTGTGAAAATAAATTATTTCCATTGGCAAAAGGCACAAGGCCAGCATTCAACAGAGTTTGAAATACACCCTAGTGAGTGGAATTGAGCATGATTAACTTGTTTTTCGAGTAGAAGACAGAGAAATTTTAAAGATAAAGGGCCTCCTAGGCCAAGGGCGCTGCGGGTGGCATGGACAGGTCGGCGGTGGCTAGGGCGCCGGCTGGTGGAGCGTCCGGCTATCGGGTCTCAGCCTGGTCAGCATCGGTGGCGGTTAACGCGGTCTCCCGTGGCTCGCTGGTTCAGGCCCGATCGGGCTGAGTCCGGCTGGTCGCTCCAGCGTCCAGTGCGACCTCCTCGCAATCCCCGTCCTCGTACTGGTCGCCGGAGGCCATCTCCTCCACCGAGTCCTCCCCCTCGTCCAGGGCCAGCCCGAACCAAGAGGGCGGCACCTTGGTGCCGTCTTCCCCTAGCTCTAGGATGAAGACGTCGGTGTTGGCGTAGTCGGCAAGCACTAGTACAGCGAGCTCCTAAACAAACGGTTTTTAACCCCTTTCCGCGACGGCATTTGGAACCGTCACCAAGTGAGTGTGGGTGATAGAGGGGTCCTTCCCACATGACCTAGAAATCGTCGGGGATATGCCCTCCTGGCACACACGTTTGGCAAAATGAGGTCGTGTGCGATCGGCGAGCGCTCAAATACGGAAATACGTACAGTAGAGCTAAAAAATACAATTATACGGCAAAATTGTTTTTGGTCGCAAGTACATCCGACACAGTCAGTCCCCACTAAATGTTTCTGTTCGTATGTACATCCCACACAGTCGCTCGAAAGAAAACGTTTCCGTTCACAGGTACATCACACACAATTTTTCCCGTTAAATCGCTTGCGTTATTGAATATATCACACACGGTCCATGGAAGAAACTTTGTGGCAAAGGCTGTCCATGACACACAATTTTCATGTGGTAAACGTTTGCGCAAGGTGGCCTAATGCAAACAGTTTTCAAGAGAAAGTTATGTGTGATTGTTCATTGATCCAAGATGGTTTATTCCTAGAAACTGCGTGCGTTGCCTGAGGTCATCACCCACGGTATTTTTTTCAACAACCGTTTGCAATAGCAAAACCCAATTAGCAGGCTAATTCGCCACTAGCAGGCTAATTATCCGATTATTCATAATCCATTTATTAATCTAATTGACGGTTCATATTAAGCACACAATATATTTCATTTTCATAATTGAAATACATCAGAGTACAACATCATATAGCTTCAGCACTCAGCTACCCCATTACACAACTACACCAAGACCAAGTTTCACATGCAACATCTATAACCTTTCAAAATTAGCATCATAGACGGTACATAGAGAGATGTATCTCATCTGGAAAACTGCTGAAGCAGAAGGAGAATATTGAGCCTTCATTGATGTTGAAGGTCTTAGTAACTTTAGGCCAGTGCCTGTGGATGATTGACCGTCCATCCTTCGTCCTCTTCGGGAACACTTCAATATTGAACCGTGGGTGTTGTATGAATACCTTCCTCGCCTCCTGACCATACAGGTGGTTTGAGAGGTAATCATTAGTGAACTGCTTTGGAAAGGCCTGAAAACAAGGATGTGCATAAATATCTTCTCTATATTGGAAATGGGGCAAAGGAATTAAAATGGCAAGGTTTAATAGTTAGTACCATCCTGTAGTGAACTGATGTCTTCTTCATTGTGCAGACAAAGATCTGTTGTTTTTTGTCGCTAATTTCTTTATCCTAACAATCTTTCTGAGTTTCTTGACTTGACTGATATTCATGGACAACTCATTTCCCCATATGCAAAAAGGGTCGAACAGTGGGTCAAAACCTCTGACAGCAGGACCTACATGTGCAAGATCAAATTGCTAAAAACCTAAATATTAGAATGGTTCCTGCAATTGCACAATAATGTGCTATTAGCAACGGACCATGCATGTGCTAACCTCGATTGTAAACCTCAGTGCTTCCCATTGTTTCCCTGCAACACATATAAGGTAGTTAGTCATCAGGTTAACTAAGGGTTCGCATGCTATCAGTAAAATATGTTGATGAAAAATAATCACATTGCAGATTCATCAGATTAATTCAAGCCACAGGGAAAACCCATTTATCCAAACCAAGCATGATTAAGAACTAGGAAATATAGCACTTGTATATGTTTCTCATGATTAAGTGCAGCCAAATTCGATTTATTCCTCACATGCACAACAATACAAAATTCTACCCACGACAATTGGACATCGCATTGCAGAATTGAACCAAGCAGGTAACTAAACACCACAACAAATGAACCAAACATTAACTGAGCACCACATTGCATAATATAACATTGAACCAAGCAGTTAACTAAACACCACAACAAACGAACCAAACATTAACTGAGCACCACATTGCACAATATAACATACTCCTAATAGAATATCAGACAGTTAACCAAACAGTTAACTACAGCCAATTGTAGCAATTGTATTTGTTTCCCATGTATTTACTATAGCCAAATTCAATTTATTCCTCACATGGTATACAATAACAGAATGCACCACAATTTTGTAAAGATAAATTCGATTTCTTTCTCACATGGAAGACAATACAAAATTGCAGCCTGAAGAATTGAACATCACATTTGCAGAATTGAACCAAACAGTTAACTGAAGACGACAACTAATTAACAAAATAGTTAATAAGTGAGCACCACACTGCACGACATATAGAACATATACACTAGAGCAACGGATTGCATTGTAAAATTAGATAGCACAATTCACTAGAATTTGTGAAGGAAAGGCAGGAGCAGCACACGCAACGGGTAAACCGAGCATGCTTAACCGGTGTAGCTAGAAAATGGAAAGGTGTTCCTTTAAGATCTGGGGGTCGGTACGAATGGCAGCCATCGCGACCTCGTCGGCGCGTGTGGCCGCGATTTGCTTCTCCGCTGCCAAATGCTCCTTGCTGTCCTGGCTATACTGCATGCACCATGGCTTAGGCCGGCGCTTATTTTGGTGGAGGGGTCGGTGATTTGGGTGGAAGGTGTCGCGCTCGCGTCGGTGGTAGGGGCATGTGGGATGTGGAAGGAGGAGGACGATGGGGGTCGGGTGTGGATTACCTGCCTGGATAGGCGAGGCCGAGGAGCGTGAAGGAGGGTCGCCAGCGAGGAGGCGGCGGTGTTGCAAGCAAGGAGTGAATGTTTCAACATGGAAAGGAAGGCGGAAAGAGGGGAAATGTGGCTTTTGGTAAGGGGAGGGGTGGGGAGGTAGATATTTCCGCGGAAGCCACAAATTTGGAATCGCTTCAGCCAAAAAACTGGCGCGCAAAGTGTCATCAGACACGGTCCCTTATTCAGAACTGTGTACGATATGTGAACATCACAAACGATTCACATAGCTTAACCCGTATGTGTTGAGTTTGAACGTCAAAAATTATGGTTCAAATTTCCCTGGTTACAGTGGTCATCCACGTGATTGCATAATTTGGGTACACAAAGGAGACTAACTTCTTAATCGAGCAAGTTCAGCAATTAAACAGAGCTAGCTGACCCAAACATTACTCTAACAAATTAAACACCGGCGCTCTTAATTAAACAAAACAAAGAGTACTACTACGGATGGTGCTTGTCGATCTCCGCCGCCGCCTCCATGTCCAGCTCGCGCCCGACGGTCTCCTAGGGAAGGGGCTCCATGGCATCAATTGAACCATACTCGGCAAGTATCTCGCCATCCGCGTCCGTCATATCTTTGGAATAGGCCTGTCGGTGTCAAAACCGGCGGATCTCAGGTAGGGGGTCCCGAACTGTGCGTCTAGGATTGATGGTAACAGGAGACGGGGGACACGATGTTTACCCAGGTTCGGGCCCTCTCTATGGAGGTAATACCCTACTTCCTTCTTGATTGATCTTGATGAATAGGAGTATTACAAGAGTTGATCTACCACGAGATCGTAATGGCTAAACCCTAGAAGTCTAGCCTATGAGTATATGGTAATGAATCTGTCCTATCCGGACTATGCTCTCCGGTTTATATAGACACCGGAGAGATCTAGGGTTACACGAGGTCGGTTACATAAGAGGGAATCTTCATAATCAGCCGCCTAGCTTGCCTTCCACGCCTAGTAGTGTCCAATCCGGACACGGGTATAGTCTTCGGTCTTCGTGTCTTCACAGCCCATCAATCCGGCCCATGGATAATAGGACAGACGCCTGAGGACCCCTTAGTCCAGGACTTCCTCTGTAGCCCCTGAACCTGGCTTCAATGACGAGGAGTCCGGCGCGCACATTGTCTTCGGCATTGCAAGGCGCGTTCCCCTTCTTTCAAACTCCAATATAGTCTTCGGAGATGATGATTGTATCCGGACTTGCATATATAATTGCAGAAAATACAATACTCCACGAGTCCAATCTGCAGACAATTGTTAATGACACTATATCACGCCTGCTCGGTTATTATTTCCAACCGTTGGCTAGCCCATCGCCCCACGTCTCGGGAAGCGGTTTCATTGGCACGTCTTGTCAAAGCAGAGATCGTGTCCCCTCATTCATAGGATTTTCAATAATATTGGTATGGGTATCCCAACTGTCCCTTGGTACAACTCTTTTGAGGATAGGTAAGTTTAACGACCCAGGAGGGGACGATCGACATTCTGGGCCTTTATATAGGGACCTGGACTTGTCCTTTTCTTCCGCGCTTGCTTCTTCCTCAACCCCAGCCACCTCGAGTTCTAGCCCTCGAACCCTAATTACCACCAGCCCCAATCATGTCCGGGTCCAGCCGTTCAGGCCGGTGGGTGGCCTCTTCCGTCACGGAGGAGGATATTGCGAAGCTCCGCGTAGCGAGGTACCTGACCCCAGAAATCCTTCATCGGCTTCCTGCCGAGGGGCAGATTATTCCCACCCCCAAATCCGGCGAGAGGGTAGTATTTGTGTCCCACTTCCTCCATGGGTTAGGGTTCACGCTTAACCCCTTCGTCCGGGGGCTCATGTTCTACTATGGGCTAGATTTTCATGATCTGGCCCTGGACTCCGTTCTCCTCATCTCGACATTTATCGTCACGTGTGAGGCCTTCCTCCGGACTCCTCCGCACTTTGCTTTGTGGCTCAAGACTTTTGATGTGAGGCCGCGGGTGATAGAGGGGGAGCAGGCAGAGTGCGGCAGCATTGTAATAAACAAGCTGGCCAGCGCGGTTTGGTTTGAAGGATCCTTCGCCGAGTCTTCCGAACTATGGCAGCAGAGGTGGTTTTATGTCAACGAGCCACGGGGCTCTAAGTGGGCGGCCACGCGTGTGTTCCGACCAGGGCCTCCGACTCAGCTTGCTTCATGGATCAACAAGGGGTTGGACTGGGAATCCGCTAATGAGGTGCAGACTCTGCAAGGTCACCTCCGAAGCCTTACCGAGAAGGGCATCGATCTTGTGAACGTCGTTCAGGTAATGTTGGTCTGCCGAATCCTGCCGTGTCGACGGCGGCCTCTCCGCATGTGGGAGTTCAATCCAGAAGGGCGGCGGACTCTTCAGCACTTCTTCGGTACTACACACGAAGGAATGTGGAAGCTATATTTCGGGGAGCGAGAGCAATGGCCGGACACCACCGAAGACGTCGGCCTCGACTGCAATCATCTGGATACTCCGGTAAGTATTCGATCCCCACATACCCTTCATTCAAGCATCTCTTGACAAGACACTAAACAACCTGCCCTTATACAGGACTGGATAAAGAAAGCGGTGTTAATCTGGTGTCCGGCACCCCTTCCCGAAGACCCTGCGTCTGCCCTACTGACGCGGATGTTGATCCCGACTCCATACCTGGTGTCTACAGAGGGAGGCGAGAGCGGGGAGCCCAGAGGAGATGTCTGCCACGGCAAAAAGCGGGCTGCTTCTGGAGGCCAGGAGGGAAAACCTTCCAAGAAAGGAAAAATGCCATCGTCGGTCGGTTTGGACCGGGCAAGCGATGTTGATGTAGAGCTTGATGATGAGGACGAACCTCTGGCCAGGCCGTAAGTGAAGCGGGGTACTTCAACCATACCTCATTCCTTTCTTATTACTGAAATAACCCTCCGGCATATGTGCATCCTCGCAGGTTAATGCCTGGTGTTTCTCAATCGTCCTCCTCCTCGGGGGACCTTCTTCCAGAGATGATGGAGAGTGACACGCCTTCTCCGGTCTCCTCGCCCAATAGGGCGGATGATCTTGAGGTGTCGTCCCGGAGGACTCCTCCCAACCAGCAAGTAGCGCGGGAAACGAGGAAGGAGCTACCCGAAGGTGGTGCCTCTGTCACTCATGGTTCGGGGGTCAAGGATGACGACCCCGAACTGTCTAGTTTACAGCCGGAGACAATGCTGGAGGCAGGTAAGCGGATTCCTTCAAAGGAATGTCATGCTCCAGCAGCGGTGTCCGAAGACCCAGGAGTGCCGGAGATGCTGACGGACATGCTGCGACGAGCGTCCGTTTTAGAGGAGCACTGTGCCTTAATGGTTACGGTGGTCGAAAAAGTTGTATCCGCGAAGAGCGGGTTGAACGAGGCTTTTACGAGCCTTCTGAGAGGTTTTGAGGTTTGTGATGTAATGTTGCCAATTGACAGAATGCACCTGTTGTGTATGCAGTAGCCCCTGAGACTCGGATCGCCTTCCAAAGGTAGTGATCGGAGGATCGAAAAAGATATTTTCAGGTACTAACCTTGGTTTAATTTGGAATGCAGGCTGTCTCCCCTCCTGCCGCTGCTCAAAATTCAGAGGTAATCGAACTGCAGCGAAAGCTAGATGTTGCGGAGGATGACATTGCTTTGATCAATAGGCATCTTGACGACTCGCAAGGTATATATTTCGAGCATTCCTTACACCAAAGTGCTCATAATGTAACCTTGACTCTGAAGAGAGTTTGACATAAAATGTGCATCAATGCAGATGGTGCTGCCGCCGTGGAAGTCCTTCGGGCGGAGCTAGCCCGGGCCAAGGAGCAGGCCCGGTTGAGTAATGCGGCTACCGAAAAGGCATCGGCTGACTTGAAGGCCGAACAAGCCGCGCGGCGCCAGGACAAGGAGGCCATGTCCACCATGGCGCGCGAGTTAGAGAGTGCGGCTAGCCGCTGTAAACTTCTTGAGAAGGAAAATGAAGCCAAAACGGCTGAACTTGACAAGGCCTTACGAGAGGCGAGAGAAGCGCGGTCTGAATCCAGAGCAGCCCGTGAGGAGATCCGGCAAGCTGGGGAGATTGTGGCTGGCAAGCCCTTTTTGCTACAGGCTAAGTTCGGCGATCCCAACTATGCTCAGCTTAACCAAGTATGGAGTTCTCCAGACAATTTTTTAGACTTGCCGAAGAGTTCTTCCGATGCGGCGCAGTTTTATCAGGCGCAAGAGGGGTATGCAACGGAGAAGCTTTTCTGGTCGCAATTCGGCGCGTCGAGGCGCCCTCTGTTGCTGAATGAACAGATGTCCCAGTGGGCCGAGCTGCATAGGATATCCAGCGCTGCCATGAAGAACGTCGTAGTCCGTTTGTGGCCGACTGAACCTGTTCCGAGTAGTTACTTCGGCCTGGTGTAGCAGCTTGCTGACGCGGTGCCGCGTATCGACGCTGTGAAGCAGTCGGCGTGCATTGAAGGTGCACGGATGGCCTTCGCCCGAGTCAAGACATTCTGGGGGAAGATGAAGGCCATCAATATTGCGACGAAGAGTCCACCCGAAGGCAAGGACCGTCCGGAACCGGAGCATTATTTTGGAGACGTCCTAGAGGCCGCCCGCTTGATAGAGGGTCAGTGCTCGAAAGACATAATATTCAAGTGATGTGTACAAGGGTTGTAACAGACAACTTTATAGTTGATCTATTTTTTTGCTCGAAAGCTTGTATTCCTCCTATGCGGCCGTTTTAATCTAATTTGAAAGTTTTCCAGTCGTCGGCTACGGCCCCCTCGCAGGAAATACGGGGGGTGTTCGGAAAAGCATTGAATCACTCTTTATCCAACGTCTTGGTGCATAAAGGAGGTGATAATGCGGCGAACCAGGCAATCGGACTATAGGGCGTTAACACTTTCACTTAGCCATAGGAGTTTTATGGTGGGGCTACGACATAGCCCCTGGTATGTATGCGGCGTATCGTAATATTGTGCCTTACATGTTTTGATCTGAAAAAGACCCTTCGTGTGACACGGAGAATCGCTAAAGATTCGAATAAGTCATCAAGTGGTTGACCAGCTCTCGCCACATCATGACAGTCAGTTTTCGGCTTTCTCTACTGAGGTGCTCATCCGGTCAAATCTAGGGCACAATGGTAGTAGTGCTCCCTTTACTACCCTAGCCGATATAACGGAACGTAGGGTAGCAAGCACAGGAGCTGGGCAACCCAACTATTGACCAAAGACAATGATTCGGAGCTGATGCATATAAGGCCAAACTTGCGACGCCGAAGTACGCTAGAGAGCTGTTCGGACTTTTACTGGCGACTCACTTGTTCCCATACCGAGCCCCTGGCAGATTATGCCGAGGTGCGTCTAGTAACACCGCCGTTACGGCCGTACTCATTGTAAAAAGAGTATAGAAGATTAGTTCGGATGAGTTTTACTGGGAGTGGAGCAAGAAGCCAATGATAAATTCATATATATAAAAAGAAGAGAAAAACCACAACCCGGCTATTTGACATGCTCGGGATCGTGTAGGGAGGAAAAAGGCATAGAAGAGGCTCAGAATAAAGAGTGCGGTCTACAAAAAGCTATTTTGGACCTCCTGTCGCACGTCTGCGCCGCCCGTTCTCTGGGAGGGGAGTCCTTAACTGAAGTAACCCCTTAGGTGAGTGTGCGGATCCGAACTCCGACAGAGTCCGTTGTATATGCAGTCCTGTCGGTCACCTGTTTATAATAAAGAAAAATAAAGAAAATGGATAAGAAAAACGTTACGGGAATGCTTGCAGGGTTGTCCGTATTGTGCTTCCGCCGATGCCCATGGTATCTTGAGCGCGTAGTGAGGTACGCATGGTGTAAATCATACCATCATAGTGGGTGGGTGGCCGAAGCCGAACTGCTATTTTCGCTCCGGTATTGATCGAATGTCGGAGGGAAACTGCTTCTGGCCCCCGGTGTTCGGCTGGTGTGCCTTACCGTCGTCTTTATCGCTTGGTGGCCTTCTCCCTTTGTATTCGGCATTAAGCTTGCCTGCCGGTTTGAAGACCCAACAGTTTCTGTTGGTATGATTGGCTGGCTTATCAGGGTGGCCGTGAATCTGACAGGGTCGGTCTAATATCCTGTCAAGGGCGGATGGTCCGTCCTGTTTGGCCTTAAATGGCTTCTTCCATTGACCGGGTTTCGGGTTGTGAAATCTGGCGTTGACTGCTCGCGCAATCTTTTGTTGTTGTTGCGACTGTTATTCTTATTCAGTCGGGGCTTGCCGTTGCCGTCTCGGATTTCGGAAGTGCCCGGATCGCTGGCATTGTTGCTTTTGCGAGCGAGCCAGTTGTCTTCTCCCGCACAAAAGCGATTCATTAGAGCGGTAAGGGCTGTCATGGATTTAGGTCCTTCCTGGCCGAGGTGACGTGCTAGCCATTCATCCCGGATGCTATATTTGAAGGCCGCGAGGGCTTCCGTGTCCGGACAGTCGACGATTTGATTCTATTTGACTAGGAATCTAGTCCAGAGCTCCCTGGCTGACTCGCCGGGCTGCTGGCCAATATGACTTAAGGCATCGGCATCTGGCCGCCGGACATATGTTCCTTGGAAGTTGTCATGAATGGCGTCTTCCAGATCTTCCCAGCTGCCAATAGAATTTTCTGGCAAACTGTTTAGCCAGTACCGTGCTGGCCCTTTAAGCTTGAGAGGCAGGTACTTAATGGCATGAAGGTCATCTCCGCAAGCCAAGTGGATATGGAGGTGGAAGTCCTCAATCCATACTGCGGGATCTATTGTTCCATCGTATGATTTGATGTTGATGGGTTTAAACTCGTCTAGAAATTCATGCTGCATTACCTCGTTGGTGAAGCAGAGAGGGTGTGCGGCTCCTCTATGTTGGGCCACACTGTGAAGCACCTCCGGCCGACTCCGTTTACGGTTTTCAGGCCGAGCGTGCTCGGGTCTGTTGTGTCCAAATAGATAACCGTTGTTACTGGCCGGGGCGTGTCTCCGCGATCTGTGTGTCGATTTTTTGTGTCCTGTTATGCCCTCTGGGTCTTGTTGGATGTCGCGGGTGTTCCCCTGAGCTTCTATTCTTGCTTGGACGGCCGGGTGGGTTGGTGTGGTGTTTTGCTGGGGCTGCTGTTTTGCCCGGACCGAACTGTGGTCGGCCTACCGGCTTATTCGATGGTGGTGTGGGCTCCAAAGCCTTGCCATCATATTGAGGGAGCCACCTACTGTTGTGGTGGCTTTTGCCTGGGATGCTAAGGCCATATTCTTCGGCGGCCAGGACCTCGGTCCATCTATCGTTGAGCAAATCTTGGCTCACTTGAAGCTGCAGCTGCTTCCTCCTTAGGCTCCTTCCAGTGGCTATGAGCCGGCGTTTAAAGCGCTCCTGTTCTAGAGGTTCCTCAGGCACGATGAGTTCCTCGTTGTCGAGGCTCTCTTCTTCCTCGGAGAGTGGAAGATAATTACTATCCTCCAAGTCTCCGTATGTGGCCTGTTCATCAGGGCTATCCTGTCCGCTTTTCTAGACCTCCTGTTCGGATCCTGTCTCAACAGGGTCTTCGTTGTCCGGAGTATTATCACCTCCGATGCTAGTATTGTTTTCTCTTGAGCGACGTGACTGAGAGTGGCGCCGGTGCTCGGACTGTGTACCAGGAGGTCTATCCTCGACTGGATCCGCATTGTCATCGTCGAGATCGTCGTTGGGTGTGTCCACCATACACATGTCATACCAGGAAGTGGTCGCCCCGTGTCTAGCGGATAGTAAGCTTTGGCTTTGCCCCCCATCGTCGTCCAGACTGGCGATGTCTTTGGAGCACGGGTCGGGCGTGTTGGTTGGGTCATTGACGGTAGCTATGAAGTGGGTGGCGGGTGGGAAGCAAAATTATCCATCATCCGCTGTAAGGTCTAACCGAGCATAGTTCGGCAACAAGCTGTCTGCCAGGGATATGTTGTTTAGTGAGTTTAGCAGGTCGCCCATGGGCGAGTGTTGGAAGATATCCACGGCGCTGAACTTGAACATCGATAGCCGATCAAGTTCGGCATCCGTGGGTTCGCAGGGTTCGGAACTCCATGCCGGAGACAAGTCCGGGGTTCCGTTGAGGCAAGTATCGTATGAAGTGGGATCTGCATGCGGCTCCAACGCCGCCGAATTGGTAGCCCCCTTGATGGGGTTGAGTTTCCCATCTTGGGACGACTTGATCTGCTCCGGATCTAGGGCCAGAGTTATTACAGGAGCTATCTCCTGGATGCGGCCTGATGACAGGTTTAAGCCATGTTCATCGGGGCGAAGGGGAGCGGTTGCTGCGGTCTCGAATCTGTCGAAGATCAAGTCTCCACGGATGTCTGTGACGTAGTTCAGGCTTCCGAATCTGACCTGATGGCCAGGGGCTTAGCTATCGATCTGCTCCAGATGGCCGAGCGAGTTGGCCCGCAGTACGAAGCCATCGAATACAAAGATCCGTCCGGGGAGAAAGGTTTCTCCTTGGACCACGCCATTACTGACGATTGAAGGGGCCATCAAACCTTTCGTCGAGGGCACAGTGGAACTCTCAATGGAAGCACCAATGTCGGTGTCAAAACCGGCGGATCTCGGGTAGGGGGTCCCGAACTGTGCGTCTAGGATCGATGGTAACTTGAGACGGGGGACACGATGTTTACCCAGGTTCGGGCCCTCTCTATGGAGGTAATACCCTACTTCCTGCTTGATTGATCGTGATGAATATGAGTATTACAAGAGTTGATCTACCACGAGATCATAATGGCTAAACCCTAGAAGTCTAGCCTAGGACTATATGGTAATGAATCTGTCCTATCCGGACTATGCTCTCCGGTTTATATAGACACCAGAGAGATCTAGGGTTACACAAGGTCGGTTACATAAGAGGGAATCTTCATAATCAGCCGCCTAGCTTGCCTTCCACGCCCGGTAGAGTCTAATCCGGACACGGGTATAGTCTTCGGTCTTCGTGCCTTCACAGCCCATCAGTCCGGCCCATGGATAACAGGTCGGACGCCCGAGGACCCCTTAGTCCAGGACACCCTCAAGGCCGCCATGAGCTGGGCGTGGGTGGACGCCATCTAGGCTCTGGCGGGCTCCATCGTGGCAAGGTATGACGTGGGGTGCCCACCGTTGTCGGAGAAGCTTCGTCCGATTTGTGCGGTGACCGCCATGAGCTGGGCGTGGACGGCCTCGACCTCGTTGTGGGCGGCCTCCAGCAGGGCTAAGGCCGCCGCTGCAGAACGGACAGCTGCTGTGCCGCTCTCGCCAGTTGCTATCCCCAAGGCAGATGCTGCTGCCGCCGTCTGAGAAGCAACAACGATCGTTTGGGCTGCCTTGGCCGCCCGGACGCAGACTGCGGTCGCCCTCACGAAGCTTGTTAGCACGCGCATGGCGGCTGCAGCCGCGCTCTCGCCGGAGTGGGCCGCTGAAGTTGCCCTCACGATGTGGATCCACGTCCCGATCTTTCACCAGCGACGAATGAACAGTGAAATGATATTTGGGGAGTGAGCTAATGTGCTTGACACGCCGGCTGTGGACTGTAGCCCACGCACCTTGTCTCGTAAGGAATGGGCTTACTATACCCCGACGGTGCTCCAAGATATTTTGTGCTGCACCTCACACAGTTGGTGATAATAAACTGTGTGTGATCTAATTGATTCATCGTCTTGATCATTTGAATTACGTAATGGGGTCACAGCTACAAAGGATGTTGTTTGAATTGTTAGAACTTTTATCTGCAGTGAACATGCAACTATAGGTGTGTCGTCAAAAAAATGGAATTATTCAGGGTTCGTTTGTACATTTTTATACATTAACTGGGTTTTCCAAGCATTTTATGCACATAATTCCAATTTGAACTACATGCACATGCTCCAGTGCATATAAACTTATTGAAAAATCAAATATGTGTCCTTGGTTGCATGCTTAGGTCCCATGCAATAAATGGGAATGAATTTCAAACACCCTGCCACCGTCACTCGGCCGCAAACATTGAGATACCTGGTTTTTAAACTCTAGTAAATCCAAAACTCGTCTGAAATTCATGAAACTTGGCATGCTATCATGTAGCGGCATCAACATGCCGTGGTAAAAAAATTGTCCCATTTGGGCCAGGTTTGGGTATAAGCTTCTCACAAACCAGAGCTTCTCACAACCAGCGTGATGGTTTCGGTAGGGAACGTGCCACCTTTGGGGACGAAACGATATCCGTTGCCTCTTATTAGTTTCAAAAAAAATTGAGTGTCAACATAGAACAACAAGAGTGTGGTGTTCAATTTTGGAATTTTTGGGGTTCGTTTGGACGTTTTTATGCATTAACTGAGTTTTAAATGCATTTATGTGCATAATTCAAATTTGAACTACATGCACATGCTCGAGTGCATATAAAATGGTTGAAATATCAAATATGTGTCCTTGGGTGCATGCTTAGGTCCCATGCAACAAATGGGAATGAAATTCAAACACCAGGGCACCGTTGATTGCCGGCAAAACATTGAGATGCCTGGTTTTTAAATTCTAGTAAATCCAAAACTCGTCTGAAATTCTAGAAACTTGGCATGCTATCATGGAGCGGCATCAACATGCCGTGGTACAAATTTTGTCCCATTTGGGGCAGGTTTGGGTATATGCTTCTCACAACAAGCATGATGGTTTTCGGTAGCGAATGTCCCACCTTTGGGGACGAAACGATATCCATTGCCTCTTATTGCTTTCAATTTTTTTCTCGTGTCAACATAGAACAATAGGAGTGTTGTGTGAATTTTTGTGATTTTTCGGGGTTCGTTTGGACATTTTTATGCATTAACTGAGTTTTCAATACATTTATGTGCGTAATTCAAATTTGAACTACATGCACACGCTCCAATGCATATAAATTGGTTGAAAAATCAAATATGTTTCCTTGGGTGCATGCTTAGGTCCCATAAAAGAAATGGGAATGAATTTCGAACACCAGGGCACCGTTGATTGCCGACAAAACATTGAGATGCCTGGTTCTAAATTCTAGTAAATCCAAAACTCGTCTGAAACTCATCATACTTGGCATGCTATCATGGAGCGGCATCAACATGCTGTGGTACAAATTTTGTCCCATTTGGGGCAGGTTTGGGTATATGCTTCTCACAAACCGAAGCTTCTCACAACAAGCATGATGGTTTTCAGTAGGGAACGTCCCACCTTGGGGACGAAACGATATCCATTGCCTCTTATTGCTTTCAATTTTTTTTCTCATGTCAACATAGAACAACAGGAGTGTTGTGTGAATTTTTGTGATTTTTCGCGGTTCGTTTGGACATTTTTATGCATTAACTGAGTTTTTAATGCATTTATGTGCATAATTCAAATTTGAACTACATGCACATGCTCGAGTGCATATAAATTGGTTGAAAAAACAAATATGTGTCCTTAGGTGCATGCTTAGGTCCCATGCAAGAAATGGGAATGAATTTCGAACACCAGGGCACCGTTGATTCCCAGCAAAACATTGAGATGCCTGGTTTTTAAATTCTAGTAAATCCAAAACTCGTCTGAAATTCATGAAACTTGGCATGCTATCATGTAGCGGCATCAACATGCCGTGGTAAAAAAATTGTCCCATTTGCGCCAGGTTTGGGTATAAGCTTCTCACAAACCAGAGCTTCTCACAACCAGCGTGATGGTTTCGGTAGGGAACGTGCCACCTTTGGGGACGAAACGATATCCGTTGCCTCTTATTAGTTTCAAAAAATTTCGAGTGTCAACATAGAACAACAATAGTGTGGTGTTCAATTTTGGAATTTTTCGGGGTTCGTTTGGACGTTTTTATGCATTAACTGAGTTTTAAATGCATTTATGTGCATAATTCAAATTTGAACTACATGCACATGCTCAAGTGCATATAAATTGGTTGAAAAATCAAATATGTGTCCTTGGGTGCATGCTTAGGTCCCATGCAACAAATGGGAATGAAATTCAAACACCAGGGCACCGTTGATTGCCGGCAAAACATTGAGATGCCTGCTTTTTAAATTCTAGTAAATCCAAAACTCGTCTGAAATTCTTGAAACTTGGCATGCTATCATGGAGCGGCATCAACATGCCGTGGTACAAATTTTGTCCCATTTGGGGCAGGTTTGGGTATATGCTTCTCACAAACCGGAGCTTCTCACAACAAGCATGATGGTTTTCGGTAGGGAATGTCCCACCTTTGGGGACGAAACGATATCCATTGCCTCTTATTGGTTTCAATTTTTTTTCTCGTGTCAACATAGAACAATAGGAGTGTTGTTTGAATTTTTGTGATTTTTCGGGGTTCGTTTGGACATTTTTATGCATTAACTGAGTTTTCAATACAGTTATGTGCATAATTCAAATTTGAACTACATGCACATGCTCCAGTGCATATAAATTGGTTGAAAAATCAAATATGTTTCCTTGGGTGCATGCTTATGTCCCATAAAAGAAATGGGAATGAATTTCGAACACCAGGGCACCGTTGATTGCCGGCAAAACATTGAGATGCCTGGTTTCTAAATTCTAGTAAATCCAAAACTCGTCTGAAATTCATCATACTTGGCATGCTATCATGGAGCGGCATCAAAATGCTGTGGAACAAATTTAGTCCCATTTGGGGCAGGTTTGGGTATATGCTTCTCACAAACCGAAGCTTCTCACAACAAGCATGATGGTTTTTAGTAGGGAACGTCCCACCTTTGGGGATGAAACGATATCCATTTTCTCTTATTGCTTTCAATTTTTTTTCTCGTGTCAACATAGAACAACAGGAGTGTTGTGTGAATTTTTGTGATTTTTCACGGTTCATTTGGACATTTTTATGCATTAACTGAGTTTTTAATGCATTTATGTGCATAATTCAAATTTTAACTACATGCACATGCTCGAGTGCATATAAATTGGTTGAAAAATCAAATATGTGTCCTTGGGTGCATGCTTAGGTCCCATGCAAGAAATGGGAATGAATTTCGAACACTAGGGCACCGTTGATTGCCAGGAAAACATTGAGATGCCTGGTTTTTAAATTCTAGTAAATCCAAAACTCATCTGAAATTCATGAAACTTGGCATGCTATCATGGAGTGGCATCAACATGCCGTGGTACAAATTTTGTCCCATTTGGGGCAGGTTTGGGTATATGCTTCTCACAAACCGGAGCTTCTCACAACAAGCATGTGCTACCTCTTGAGCGTTGGTTTTCCCTTGAAGAGGAAAGAGTGATGCAGCAATGTAGCGTAAGTTTCCCTCAGATTTTGAGAACCAAGGTATCAATCCAGTAGGAGACTACACGCAAGTCCCACGTACCTGCACAAATAAATAAGAACCTTGCAACCAACGCGATAAAGGGGTTGTCAATCCCTTCACGACCACTTGCAAAAGTGAGATCTGATAGAGATAGTAAGATAAATATTTTTGGTATTTTTGTTGTATAGATTGGAAAGTAAAGATTGCAAAATAAACGGTGATAGAAATTGCAAGTTGATAGGAAAATAATATGATTTAAGATAGACCCGGGGGCCATAGGTTTCACTAGTGGCTTCTCTCAAGATAGCATAATTTACGGTGGGTGAATGAATTACTGTCGAGCAATTGATAGAAAAGCGCATAGTTATGAGAATATCTAGGCATGATCATGTATATAGGCATCACGTATGTGACAAGTAGACCGAAACGATTCTGCATCTACTACTATTACTCCACACATCGACTGCTATCCAGCATGCATCTAGAGTATTAAGTTCATAAGAATAGAGTAATGCATTAGGCAAGATGACATGATGTAGAGGGATAAACTCAAGCAATATGATAGAAATCCCATCTTTTTATCCTCGATGGCAACAATACAATACATGCCTTGCTACCCCTGCTGTCACTGGGAAAGGACACCGCAAGATTGAACCCAAAGCTAAGCACTTCTCCCATTGCAAGAAAGATCAATCAAGTAGGCCAAACCAAACTGATAATTCGAAGAGACTTGCAAAGATGATTAAATCGTGCATAAAAGAATTCAGAGAAGAATCAAATATTGTTCATAGACAATCTTGATCATAAACCCACAATTCATCGGATCTCGACAAACACACCACAAAAAGAATTACATCGAATAGATCTCCAACAGAATCAAGGAGAACTTTGTATTGAGATCCAAAGAGAGAGAAGAAGCCATCTAGCTAATAACTATGGACCCGAAGGTCTGTGGTAAACTACTCACACATCATCGGAGAGGCTATGGTGTTGATGTATAAGCCCTCCGTGATTGATTCCCCCTCCGGCGGAACACCGGAAAAGGCCCCAAGATGGGATCTCACGGGTATAGAAGGTTGCGGCGGTGGAAATAGGGTTTCATGGCGCTCCTTGATGTTTTCAGGGTATATGAGTATATATAGGCGAAAGAAGTAGGTCGGTGGAGCCACGAGGGGACCACGAGGGTGGGGGCGCGCCCTCCTGCCTCGTGGCTTCCTCGTTGGTTCCTTGACGTCCACTCTAAGTCTCCTGGATTGCGTTTGTTCCAAAAATAACTCTTCCGAAGGTTTCATTCCGTTTGGACTCCGTTTGATATTCCTTTTCTGCGAAACACTGAAATAGGCAAATAAACACCAATTTGCACTAGGCCTTTGGTTAGTAGGTTAGTCCCAAAAATAATATAAAAGCGCATAATAAATCCCATTAAACATCCAAAATAGATAATATAATAACATGGAACAATCAAAAATTATAGATACGTTGGAGACGTATCAAGCATCCCCAAGCTTAATTCCTGCTCGTCCTCGAGTAGGTAAATGATAAAAATAGAATTTTTGATGTGGAATGCTACCTAGCATAATTCTCAATGTATTTTTTCTGGCATGAATGTGGCATGAATGTTCAGGTCCGAAAGATTCAAGATAAAAGTTTAATATTGACATGAAAATAATAATATTTCAAGCATACTAACAAAGCAATCATGTCTTCTCAAAATAACATGGCCAAAGAAAGTTATCCCTACAAAATCATATTGTCTGGCTATGCTCTATCTTCATCACACAAAGTATTTAATCATGCACAACCCCGATGACATTCCAAGCAATTGTTTCATACTTTTGATGTTCTCAAACTTTTTCAATCTTCATGCAATA
This sequence comes from Triticum aestivum, assembly GCF_018294505.1. Lineage (NCBI taxonomy): Eukaryota > Viridiplantae > Streptophyta > Magnoliopsida > Poales > Poaceae > Triticum > Triticum aestivum. The sequence continues at coordinate 573,730,727 of NC_057799.1, forward strand.
CATGAGCGTGAGCCATGGACGTAGCACTATATGTGGAATAGAAGGGTGGTTGTGGAGAAGACAAAAAAGGAGAAGATAGTCTCACATCAACTAGGCATATCAACAGGCTATGGAGATGCCCATCAATAGATATCAATGTGAGTCAGTAGGGATTGCCATGCAACGGATGCACTAGAGCTATAAGTGTATGAAAGCTCAACAAAAGAAACTAAGTGGGTGTGCATCCAACTTGCTTGCTCACGAAGACCTAGGGCATTTTGAGGAAGCCCATCATTGGAATATACAAGCCAAGTTCTATAATGTAGAATTCCCACTAGTATATGAAAGTGACAACATAGGAGACTCTCTAATATGAAGATCATGGTGCTACTTTGAAGCACAAGTGTGGTAAAAGGAGAGTAACATTGTCCCTTCTCTCTTTTTCTATCATCTCCTTTGTTTTGGGCCTTTCTCTTCTTCTTTTTTTATGGCCCCTCTTTTCTCTTTTTTTCTTTTCGTCCAGAGTCTCATCCCGAATTGTGGGGGAATCATAGTCTCCATCATCCTTTCCTCACTTGGGACAATGCTCTATTAATGATGATCATCACACTTTTATTTACTTACAACTCAAAATTACAACTCAGTACTAGAACAAAAATATGGCTCTATGTGAATGCCTCCGGCGGTGTACCGTGATATGCAATGAATCAAGAGTGACATGTATGAAAGAATTATAAAGGTGGCTTTGCCACAAATACGTTGTCAACTACATGATCGTGCAAAGCAATATGACAATGATGAAACGTGTCATGACAAACGGAACGGTGGTAAGTTGCATGACAATATATCTCGGAATGGCTATGGAAATTCCATAATAGGTAGGTATGGTGGCTGTTTTTAGGAAGGTATATGGTGGTTGTATTATACCGGCGAAAGGTGTGCGGTATTAGAGAGGCTAGCAATGGTTGAAGGGTGAGAGTGTGTATAATCCATGGACTCAACATTAGTCATAAAGAACTCACATACTTATTGCAAAAATTTATTAGTTATCGAAACGAAGTACTACGCGCATGCTCCTAGGGGGATAGATTGGTAGGAAAAGACCATCGCTCGTCCCCGACCACCACTCATAAGGAAGACAATCAATAAATAAATCATGCTCCGACTTCATCACATAACGGTTCACCATACGTGCATGCTACGGGAATCACAAACTTTAGAACAAGTATTTCTCAAATTCACAACTACTCAACTAGCATGACTCTAATATCACCATCTTCACATCTCAAAACAATTATCAAGTATCAAACTTATCATAGTATTCGATGCACTTTATATGATAGTTTCTATTATACCCATCTTGGATGTTCATCATATTAGGACTAATTTTATATCCAAAGAAAATTACCATGCTGTTCTATAAGACTCTCAAAATAATATAAGTGAAGCATGAGAGATCCATAATTTCTATAAAATAAAACCACCACCGTGCTCTAAAAGGATATAAGTGAAGCACTAGAGCAAAATTATCTAGCTCAAAAGATATAAGTGAAGCACATAGAGTATTCTAATAAATTCTGATTCATGTGTGTCTCTCCAAAAGGTGTGCACAGCAAGGATGATTGTGGTAAACTAAAAATCAAAGTCTCAAATCATACAAGACGCTCCAAGAAAAACACATGTCATGTGGTGAATAAAAATATAGCCTCAAGTAAAGTTACCGATAGATGAAGACGAAAGAGGGGATGCCTTTCGGGGCATCCCCAAGCATAGGCTTTTGGTTGTCCTTGAATTTTACCTTGGGGTGCCTTGGGCATCCCCAAGCTTCGGCTCTTGCCACTCCTTATTCCAAAATCCATCAAATCTTTGCCCAAAACTTGAAAACTTCACAACACAAAACTCAACAGAAAATCTCATGAGCTCCGTTAGTATAAGAAAACAAATCACAACTTCAAGGTACTGTAATGAACTCATTATTTATTTATATTGGTGTTAAACCTACTGTATTCCAACTTCTCTATGGTTCATACCCCCCGATACTAGCCATAGATTCATCAAAATAAGCAAACAACACACGAAAAACAGAATCGGTCAAAAACTGAACAGTCTGTAGTAATCTGTATCAAACGTATGCTTCTGTAACTCCAAAATTTCTGAAATAAATTGGTGGACGTGAGGAATTTTGTCGGGGGAAATCGACACCTATGGAATCACTGGGATCCCTTCTATGGTTGGCGGGCGCGAGGTTGTGCAAAGAGCGGGTCTGACAGGAAGCACAAAGATCGTTTACCCAGGTTCGGGCTGCGGAGATGCGTAATACCCTAGTCCTGCTTTGGTGTATGTATTTGAGTGTTCTCGAGTTCTTGAGCTAGCTACTGGGTGGAACTTGCCCAAAAGATCCGAATCCCTCCCCTGCACGCCTCGGGCCTCCTTTTATAGACAAAAGGGGTTGCCACAGTGGCACACAGGAGGTGGAAAGGTGTACAGTGGATGCGTCTATGCTCTGGCATCGTCGGACAAACGCATTTAATGCGCTGCCGACGTGCCCCTCTCGCTTTATTGGGGACGACAAGGAAGCTCGTCCCAGCTGGCGCCACCTCGCCTGGCTTCCACACGCATCCGAGCTGACGAGGCGTCGTAGCGCCATGTTGGCTGGCTGCTGGGCTGGCGCGGTGGTGGAATCTTGACGAAGATCTGCATGCCACCACGCAGGTGCTTGCTGAGTCGGCGTAGAGGCCGCATGCTGCCACGCAGGTGCCTACCCAGCTGGTTGGGCTAGCAGCTGCATGGGAGCGGCGATGGAGCTTTGGCAGACGCGGGCCTGGTCGCGGCCTTGCTAGTGTCCTCGGCAAGGGTCTTGCCGGGGGCCCGACAAGGGTCTTGCCGTGGCACGGCGGTCGTCCCCGGCAAGGCACTTGCTGGGGGTCTCGTGGATTTCCTCGGCAAGGACCTCACCGAGGATCCTCGTCTTCTGGTCCTCATCTGATCTTGTGTATTTATGATCTTCACAAAGATCTGCATGCCACCACGGAGGCGCTTCCCGAACTTTGGTCCCAGTGTGATTGATGGTGTTGGAACCCTTGGGCTCAAGGGTGGCGCACTCTGCTGGCGTCAGGCAACTTGCCCCCGCAAGGCTCTTGCCGTGGCTGCGGAGGCGCCCCGGCAAGGTTCTTGCCGGGGGCGTCCACCTTGCCCTCTTGCTCTTTGTGTCTCTGGTCTTTGCATTGCTTCGGTTGTCTTGTGTTCTGGCTTCAATCCTCTGCCCTGCTAAGTGTGGCCGTGGGCACGGCTCTGTCTGCCCGTGCGCAAGTAAAGGGGTCAAAAGGAGAGCCCCTACTTTTGTACACTGACAGGAGCCCCCGGGCCTGGGCCACACATAAGCGCGACGCATTGTTGAGCTAGGCCTAGAACGGTGCGCGGGCAGGCGGGGCGGATTTTTACTGCAGTAATTTTTCTGTGCGCTGTGCTTCCCCACGACCCGCGTTGAACGCGCGACGTGGAGGGTCGTGCGTGACATGGGGGTCGTGCGTGGGGCGGTTCCCGCACGCATGCGTCACATCATGGTAAAGAGGCGGCTCGCGCCTTCCTCATAAAAAAGAGGAAAACGCAGGGGCGTGGCTCATTTACTGAGCGGACTCGAGTCGTGGTCTTCAAGGCGTCCGCACCCCACGATCACGGGGTGGGGAACGGTCGCCTCACCCATCCCCTCGATTCTTCTTGCTAGCCACGTGTCTCTCATGCAGGTGGCAGGCGGTGGAGGCGGGAAACCGGGCCGTCGCTGATTGGAGCAGCGGGTCGGTCTCGATTCCCTGCGCCCCCGATGGCCGGATTGGTTGAGTGGGGCGGCCGAGCCCCTACCCCGCCCCTTAATAAGAAGGGGGAGGGGGATGGCATCCCATATTCTTTCATCATCCATCTCCTTCCACTTCGGTTCCTTTCTTCCATCTGCCATGGCGAGAAGAGGCGCCGGCCCTTCGACGGTTGCGGCGAGGGTCTCTACTCGACAGCGCGTCCCTCCTCCCCAAGAGGTCGCCGTGGCGCTCGGGGAAGAGGGGGACGGGGCGGTGCATCGGCCTTGCCTCCACCGGCGATGCCTCCCCCAATGGAGGGCCACGTCGGGGACCAGCCTCGTGAATTCTTCATCAGGCTGCGCCGGCCACCGCGCCGTCGCCTTCGTCTCCCTGCTCCATTTTCCCGGGAGATGGAGCTCGATCCGCCCCAGACCCTGAGGTTGCATATGTGGGGCTGCGGGAAAGGCGGCATGCGGGTCGACGTCGACTTTCCCGCTCCTCACGTCATGTACCTTCGACGCGGATGGAAGACTTTTGCTCGTGTCCATAGCCTGACGGCGGGACTCGTTCTCTACTTCAAATTAGTGGAGAACGGCCTGCTCTCCGTTAAGGTCTTTGGGGACCTTGGAACTCGCCTAAAGTGTTGCGTGGAGAGCTCCTCCGATGATGAAGACTCCTCCTCGAGCGAGAGTGACGAGGAGGACAACGACAGCGACGACGAGGGCGTCGAGCGGGGGGGGGGGGCGCCGACCTCGACTCCGACTAACCGCATCGCCTCTCCTTCGGCCACGCGCCCTGCTGACGGCCTTCCTCATCAAGCTCTCCATCAGTGAGATCCACGTCGCCTCCTTGGGCGGCTGGCGTAGGAGGTCTGGAGAAGACTAACAAGGCGGATGGCCGCCGTCAAGTCGAAGTATGCGGGCACCGACGCCTTCGTCGTGTATTGTCGGCCCGCTGCCTCATCTTTCGGCTCTCTCCCGACGTCTTCTGCTGCTCGTACCTCGCCTAGACGTTCTTTTCGCCCTCCTACTATCTTGTTCCACCTTATGATGAGAGGGAAAAGAAAAGGATTACGGGCATCTTATCTCTTTTTAGTTTGTAAGCCTGCGGGCATTGGTTAGATTTAAAACTTGTAATCCCCTTGCTCATGTTTTTCATTCCGTATGAATTGTACCCGTACGGGATGTTTTTAATGAAAAAGGGTGCTTGCCGGGTTCTTTGTGCGTGAGCGAGGCCCATGCCAAGGAACAAATCCTTGTTATTTCTAAGATAAACATTGTCGCCTGGCAACAGGCCTTGCCGTCCCCTTACTTCATTCAACCATTCTCACGCTCTTGGCGGAGGCAGGGGCGAAGTAGAGTTAGGCCCTTCGTTTATTTCCTCGTCACCGCGACTACGACCCGGTTCCGACCCAGGGACTTGGGTACAGGAAAAAGGGGGAGCACGATGGTCTAGGAGTAAAATGAGGTTTCATACATCCCAACTTCATACGGAAATGCATAGTAGGGGATAAAAGACTTATCTGGATCTGCACCCCCGGCAGCCTTGGCTTGCCGTGGTTGGATTCTTGTATCTGCAGCCCCCGGCAACCGTGGTTTGCCGAGGCCGGAGCGCCGGCTCATTCTCTTTCTTCCAAACAGCTCAGTAGAAACGTCCATGTACCCAACAAACCAAAGAGAACGGAAAGGAACAGGGAGATGCACACTCGACCTCTATGCTAGGGGTTAGTCGCCGCTAAGCACTATCAACCCTAACCGAGGGAGAGACTTAACCTAGCATGCATGCTAAAACTTAGGGAGCCAGCGCTTCGTTTATTTATGCTCAGGGTCTGCGCCTGGCTTTGTACAGAGGGTTACATGCCTTGCCGGCAAGGCGTGTACAAAAGGTGGTTTGCTGGGGGGCCCGGCAACCACACCTTATGGGTAAAACTTGTGAAGATGTTCAATGTTCCGGGAGTTGCTCACTGGAATAGCATCTTCGGTCTCCAGGCGGACTGCACCGGGCCTGGTGACTCGTATTACCCGATAAGGGCCTTCCCACTTCGGCGTCAACTTGTTGGAATTCTTGGTCGATTGAACGCGCCGAAGAACAAGGTCGCCTTCCTCAAAGCTTCGGGCATGAACCTTGTGGCTATGTTAGCGGCGCAAGGCTTGCTGGTAGCGCGCTGCTCTCACAGCTGCCCGAAGACGATCTTCCTCAAGGAGCATTGCGTCATCTTGCCGCAATTGCTCTTGCTCAAGCTTGTCATAAGCGAGCAATCGAGGTGACCCGTATGTGAGTTCCGTGGGGAGAACTGCTTCTGCCCCGTATACCAGGGCAAAGGGTGTCTGGCCGGTGGCTCGATTTGGCGTTGTTCTGATTGACCAGAGAACCGCCGGCAGCTCATCAATCCAGCGCCTTCCGCTCTTGTGCAGCCTGTCAAATGTCTTTGTCCTCAGGCCTTGCAGTACTTCAGCATTTGCCCTCTCCGCCTGGCCATTGCTCCATGGGTGTGCCACGGAAGCGAAACAGACCTTGCTGTCGAGGTCTTGGATGTATTGCATGAAGGTGTGGCTTGTGAACTACGAGCCGTTGTCGGTGATGACTCTGTTTGGCACACCAAAATGGTAGAATAGCCCCTTGAAGAACTTGACGGCTGACTGTGTTGTGACCTTCCTCACCGCTTCCACCTCCGGCCACTTTGTGAACTTGTCGATTGCAACGTACAAGTAATCAAAGCCCCTGACAGCACGGGGGAAAGGGCCCAGTATGTCGAGCCCCCAGACCGAAAATGGCCAGGAGAGAGGGATTGTTTGAAGGGCTTGAGCTAGTTGATGATGCTTCTTCGAATGGAACTGACACGCTTCACACTTGGTTACTAGTGCCGTTGCATCCTGGAGGGCAGTGGGCCAGAAGAAACCTTGCCGGAATACCTTGTCGGCGAGGGCCCTTGACCCTATGTGGGAACCACATATGCCTCCGTGTATCTCTGCCAACAACTCCAGTCCTTCCTCCCGGGGAATGCACTTCAATTTCACACCGTTCGGTCTTTTTCTGTACAGGACATCATCGACGAACTGATACATGGCAGACCAACGGGCTACCTTCTCCGCTTCTTCCTGCTCCTCAGGGAGTTCCCCTGTCTGGAGGAATCGGACGGTATGTTGTGCCCATGCCGGAGCCTGGGGCTTGACGGCAAGGACTAAAGGCATTTCCTCTGCCATGGGAGCGCCGTCTCTACGACCAGGGCTTGACGCCTTGCCGGAGTCGGTTGCCCCTCGGCAGGCCTAGTATCCATGGCAACATCCTTGCCAGCGGACCTAAGGGGCTCGGCGAGAAAGTTCTTGCCGTGCCTGATTTCCTCCGCTTGTTCTGCTCTGTTGATGGTTCAACGGATGGTTGAGTTAACCGAAGCACAAAAGTACCTGGTTCCATAGGTAGTTTGAAGGCAGCGTGCTTCGACAGGTAATCGGCGATGTCGTTCTCCACTCGGGGAACGTGCTCTGCTTGTATACCGTCAAAGCGCTCTTCCAGCTTCCTCCCCTCATCTACGTAGGCCTCCATCAATGGGCTCTGATAATCTTTGTTGACTTGCCTGACGACAAGCTGTGAATCTCCCCTGACGATGAGCTTCTTAATCCCAAGGTCTGCTGTGATCCTGAGACCGGCAAGCAACCCCTCGTATTCAGCAGTGTTGTTTGTGGACATCTCCCTGGGAAAGTGCATCTGGATTACATACTTGAGGTGCTCTCCGGTGGGTGCGATGAGCAGCACACCAGCACCGGCGCCTTGCAGCGAGAAAGCCCCGTCAGAGTACATGATCCAGTTGCGACTTGCGTCCTTGCCAGGGAGAGTGGTCTCCTGGATTTCTTTGTCGGGCGTTGAGGTCCATTCCGCAATGAACTCCGCCAAGACTCTACTCTGGATTGTCGAAGTACTTTCAAACTTCAAACCAAAGCTCGACAGCTCCTAGGCCCACTCCGCGATCCTCCCGGTTGCATCTGGGTTATGCAGTATCCGTTGCAACGGGAGGCTGGTGACGATTTTGTGTGCTTGGAAGTACTGACACAGCTTCCTTGAGGCCTTAAGGAGGCCGAAGAGCAATTTCTGCACACCGGAGTACCTTGACCTAGCCCCCTGCAAGAGGGAGCTGACAAAGTAAACCGGGTGCTGCATCATCTTATTCTTCTGCACCACTTCATTTTGTTGCACGGGCCCTGTCCCGATGGCGTCAGACTCTACCAGGGGCCTTACCTTGCCGGCGCCAAGCCCTGCTGGGGGGAGCTCTGGCTCACCATCCGCTAGTCTTGCTGTTGCCACTGCCTCTTCATCGACCTCCCTCTGTGTCACTAGCGCGGCGCTGACCACTTTATTCGTTGCTGCTAGATACAGCAGCAATGGCTCTTGTGGTTTAGGTGTAACTAGTATTGGTGTAGAGGAGAGGTATTTCTTCAAATCCTGCAGCGCTGCTTCGGCCTCTGGGGTCCATTCCATTGGGCCCGGATTTTTCAAGATTTTTAAAAAGGGAAGGGCACGCTTAGCGGACTTGGAGATGAATCTGCTCATGCCGGCAACGCAGCCAGTGAGCTGACGCACATCCTCGATCCGCTTGGGCACCTCAATCTGCTCAATAGCCTTGATCTTGTCTGGGTTCGCCTCAATCCCATGCTGTGACACAAAGAACCCGAGAAGTTTGCCGGAGGGAGCGCCGAAGACGCACTTCTCAGGGTTCAACTTGAGGTTGACGTTGCGCAAATTTGCAAATGTCTCTTCTAAATCTTGTACAAGCACTACAAAAAAATACACTTCCGTGATGATACGTGTTTGTCACAGTAGGTCACGTTTTCTGTCATGCATGTACATCCATGACAAATTTATGACAGAATCAAGATAGTCATACCTGTGCTGTCGTAGAAGTGTTCCATGACATTACCAAAATTATCATCACGGAAGTGTCCACTTCCATGACTATAAATCGCGCGTCACAGAAGTGCTTTCATCAAGGGTGACTGGCACGTGGCATCCACCGTAACAGAATGCCGTTAAGCTATCAGGTCCGTTTTGGATCCGATAACCCGTTAACAGCCCCGACCAATGGGGATTTTCCACATGTAAAATCATCATTGGCTGGAGGAAACACGTGTCGGCTCACCATTGGGACAGATGTCATCCACTCATTGGACCCAAAGCGCCTATGATACGTCGACACGTGACACGGCCCAACAGAGGCCCATTCCTGTGAAAAGGCCGGTCTGTTTGACTTGGTTAAAAGGTGGCGGGCCGGCCCACGGCAAGCCTATTAACGGCCTGTTCGCATATAGCCCATTTACAACCCGCTAACCCAGGGCCCGTTTACGGCCTATCCGGATTAGGCCCAGTAGCGTCATCTGAGCCCTCCAATATAACTCCAGCCCATTTTAACTTCCGGCCCATGTATGGCCCATGACGTATTTCGGCCCATATGAGTCCCTTTGTAACTCTTGGCCCACTAATGGCCCGTGGTGAAACCGGCCCGTAATGAACAGTGTATCGCTTTATTCCCATTAGCGGCCCATTATTCCATTGGGTCGTTTCCAGCCCGTGTTACCTTTCGGCCTTCTGAGGGCCCATTTATTCTTCGGCTCATTTCCAGCATTCGGTTACTTATGGCCCATTACTGGCCTTTTCTGCTTGTGGGCCAAATTCAGCCTGTGGATACAGTCGGCCCATTTTTGGCCCGTTAATCTGTTGGGCCATTTTCATAGCATCATCAAATACGGCCTATTAACGGCCCGTAATGGTCAGCCCATAAAACGTACGATTTCCACTCTAGCCCGTTTACGGCCCCTTATACGGCCCGTACAAGGCCCATAGATGAGACGGCCCGTACAAGGCCCATGGATCCTACGGGACGTAGAAGGCCCATTGACCTGACGGCCCATAGAAGGCCCATTGATCCAACGGCCCATAGAAGGCCCATGGATCCGACGGCCCATAGAAGGCCCATGGATCCGCTGGCCCATAGAAGGCCCATGGATCCGACAACCGATAGAAGGCCCACGGATCCGACAGCCCATAGAAGGCCCACGAATCCGACGGCCATAGAAGGCCATGGATCGTCCGTCCCGTAGATGGCCCATGGATCGTACGACCTATGGAGGGCCATGGTCACTACAACGTTTGGGCGAGTTGGCCCCCGTTTGAACGATATAGCATATTCAAAGAATTATCATACTCTATACTATCACCTCTAAAAACATACACTATACAATAAAGAGACTAAGGCATAGAAACGTAGAACAATCCTACACTATACAATAAAGAAATTACAATCGATTATACCCACTGGGCATTATGGTTCGGCACCAGTGATAATAAAGCATACACAAATAGAAATTACATACACTGGCAAATAGAGCTCATACATCATGGACGCGCATCAACATAACTTACCATTTGAACTATAATCTCTTCAGAAAATAGGATTGGCTTGGTTTAGATAGCACAAATTTCAGTCTGCAAAATCTCCAATTCCTTCGTTGTTACCTTAGTGTCTTGTTGCATTTTTTTGACTCCTGCATCTAATACCTGCATGTCCAGTCTCAACTTGTTGATTGTACGTTCCAATTCCAATTCCAATCCATAATCATTCGGTAACGGCCACCTCTAGTTGATTTACCTCACGTTGTCTTGCCACCTCTAGTTGATGCTCGAGAACATCAGCACATTCCAATTCCAATCCATAATCATTCGGTAACGGCCATGCCGCACTGCCCGCAGATCTTTGTGTTGATGTCACTTCATCCTAAAATGTTTCTGTAAGTACACATGACTAGGGCAATAATATAGTTACAACAGTGAAGCGAGAAAGCAAGACTATTTTGTACATGGCAAAACGGGACTAACAATAATGTTACACGTCATGAAGCATAAGTAGGTGATATTTTAAAAATTATAAAAAAAGGTAGTGTGTGCAGCCTGCATACAGAAATCTCTCTTAGCTCACCAGAGGAGCATGATGTTGGGGCCCATGCAAAACACAGACAAGTTACAAATTTAGACAGCATGTTACGTAGAAGTAAGCAAGCAGTTGGCCATTCTGTAGCTCAATTAAAGTCTTAGGGAGCATAATGAACAACAGAGGATTTCATACAAGCATACTACAGCAAGCAAAACTATGCAATCATTAGCCTAGTATAAACTAGATTGTGAGCCTCATTCAATAATAGTTGGTTAATAGACTTCAAAGCTTCAGGCACACTTCGGCAGAGTAATTAAATGGTAAGGCCTTTAATTATGTCAACTAATAGTTATACAAGTACCCAACATCAGGCATCATTCTTTGGGCATCTCATTAAGTGAGGACAAATAAAGCAATTGAAAAGAGCAAATTAACTATGCCTGAAACAAACAAGGAATTGAACTGTTGAGTTGGATATAGTGACTTACCTTAACAGGTTGAATAGGCTCAGCGCAGCACCTACTTCTCTTGCAAGGCTCCTTCCTAACATCTTGTACTTGGCAATCCTCAATCTCATCTTCATTGCACCCCCTCTGCAAGGTGACACAAACTAGTTACTCGTCTCCTTGGAAAATAAATATGCATATTTCCCAGTCTGTGAACACAAAAGAATGAGATTATAACAAAATAACACCACATAATGAAACATGCCGCATCTCTTGCACTTGCACACAATGAAATGAGCATTTACTATGTATGCACTATGTAAAAACTAGGCATACCTTCGAACTGGATCTCCAGGTACTCTTGGAGAGCCTACTTTAGTGTACATCCAAACCTTTATGTCACCTATGAGTTAGAAAAGGTCCCACTACAACAGCCCTTAGTGTTTAAATTGTTGACAAGCTCTGTTAGAGTGTTAGGTCAAGAACAGCAAGTAATCAAAGCAAACAGTCCTAGTATGGCTGGCTGATGCAAACAAGCAATTGAATAGATGTGTGAGCAAATCTTACATATCAAGAAAAGAAGCAAAGAAGGAGGCCTAAAGACCATCACTTGACTGACCAGATTTAAGGGGCATTTAAACATCATGTGCAACGTATGAACTAACATAAACATTGCATATTCCAGATTCTACAATGGAATGCACATGTATTAGGTTATGCCATGTATGATGATGCCTAAATGTACACTATAGCAGGCAGGAGTGATTCATCATTGCACGCACAATTGAATTGCAGGTTAAGGGCCAGTTCTATTCTACCTTTATAGGGCTTATTGTCAAAATAAGCCATAAAAGATGTAAACATGTCATTTTTGAGTTATGGGCTTGGGCTTAACTAATTTCGCTTGGGAGGGGGTGTTTCGGGTAGAACCTCACTAAAAATTGAAGGGAAGGGGAATGGTGAAATGACTCTGTTGTCTGCCTATATTACACTCAAAATGCAACTGGTGACGCCCACGTCACACCTCACCCTCAAGTAAAAACAAACACGCAAGCGTTCATTGCCCTGCCCGCTTGCATCTCTTCTCCCCTTTCCCTCTACCTCGATCCCCTGCCTACAGCACTAGGGTTCCTCCAGAAGCCATCGCCACTGGTCCGATCTGGCCTGGTCCTCGACGATGCTCTATCCAGCTAGGATACATGGCAGGCGGGTAGGGGCAAATCTCCCTGGCTGCTCCTCCCTCTGGTGCCGCCCCTCATTCTCATGGTCTCCAGCAGCTGCTCCACTGTGGTTCGTCCAACGCACTACTCCGGCAGGCGCTGCACAACTACGGCTGATGCCACACTGGGGCAGAAGGCACCTTATTCCCCTCCCCACCTCCCAGGCCGTGGCCTTGAGGTGCTGTTGAAGGATGAGCTCATCCAACAAGGTGAGGATCTCCTCTGATTTTTTTGCCAAATTTTCATTCTGATCCACAATACGATGAATTTCTATGAGCTGCTTCTGCTGCTGCTATAGGATGCATTGCTATGAGCTGCTCCTGCTGCTGCTATATGATGAATTGCTATGAGCTGCTGCTATATGATGAGTTGCTATAAGTTGCTCCTGCTGCTGCTGTATGATGAATTGCTATGAGTTGCTCATGCTGATGCTATATGATTAATTGCTATGAGCTGCTCCTGCTGCTGCTATATGATGAATTGCTATGAGCTGCTCCTGCTGCTGCTATATGATGAATTGCTATGAGCTGCTGCTGGTATATGATGAATTGCACACTGCTGCTGCTGTATGATGAGTTGCTATGAGCTGCTGCTGCTATATGATGCTTTCAGGTGGTGCTGCTATATGATAATAACCAGCCACTTGGACCATCGAATTTCAATAAATAATTGTTCTTCATTTAAATGTGGGTCATGCGTTTTTCGTTTAAATTAGGCAATGGGATCTCTATGGAAAACATTGACCAAAGTAGATTGTGCCAAGTAGATGGTATCTTTGTATTTGCATTTTGAGCAAATAGTGATGGTCTGTTTTCCTATCATATTAATTACTGCACTGGGTTCAATTTGTGAGTTTGCAAGTCAAATTAATTTTCATATGGGCGGCAAAACAAAAAAATATAATGCAATCTAGACTTTTCACTGATCATACCAAAGAAAAGCTGAAAACGCAATGAAAAGAACTGGTTGGCTTATTACATGGAGCTTATATTCACAGGTGCTTATTTTCTTAGGATAACTCGTAATAACTGTCCCTAAGAAACTTGGCCAATAGAACTGGCATACAAATAACATGTCACGATGATTGCAATGAAGGAGTGACGTACCATAGCACACTGTATAGGCTCACCGCTAGCTCTCCTTTTTTGCGATGTTCCATGAAATTGCCACATACATCTTGTACTTTTTCATTATGTAACCCTATTCGCAAGTTGACACGGCTAATTTCAGACATCTCTACATGAGAATACATTGCATATCCCTTGCGCATGTTTAAACCACTAATTAATGATTGTGTGTGTAGCATAAACTAACCATGACTCCGTGTGTTGGACTAGCAGGCAATCTAAGGGAGCCTAATGTAGTATACTGCAATTCCTACATGCCACCTATGATCTTGTACTTTTAATGTACAGCCTCTGTTCCTAAATATATGTCTATGTAGAGATTCCAGTATGGACCACATACTGATGTATATAGATGCATTTTCGAGTGTAGATTCACTCATTTTGCTCCGTGTGTAGCCTATAGTGGAATCTCTAGAAAGACTTATATTTAGGAACGGAGGTACGAGGTAGTATCATGTATGACATCTACATATCTAATTTAGCAGCCAGTAGTAGAAATCATTGTTTACACAAAGGGATTACTGGTCGAAAATCCTAGCAAAGCACGCTGGCAGGCACAGACCAATACAAGAGAGAGAGAGAGAGAGACGCTTACAAGATCATAGCAATGCCTCGGTCCAGGATCTTGGTTGGCCAAGCTGTTAGATCTAGAAGAAACATCGTCCTCGTAGTTTTTGCCAGCTGCATAACAGGTAATAGTGACCTGTTAGTATATTTGAAGTACATCGGGCAGGTGATGCTGGACGGGTTTAAAGGTGACAAGTACCTAGGCCGTGGCGGGTTCTTGGCATCTTGCCAGACGGTGGGAATCAGGTTAGAAACGTCAAGGGTGATGACGCTGTGCTGGCTATAGGTGTCCGGTAAGGAGATCTAGAACCGTCGAGTAGGGTGTTTGTGGAGCGGCTCCGGTAGGGTGGACTACAGTGTGGGCGAAGCGGATCTGTGGCCGTGGATGAGAGCGTAGGTGAAGCTACTCCGGTGGTTGGGTTAAGGATGGTGTCGACGATGCGGATTTGCGGCCACGGACGAGGCAGCAGAAGCTGCTCCGGTAGGTTGGATGAGGGTGCGAGGAAGCGGATCTGAGGCCGTGGACTTGTGAGTTGGCAAAGCGGCCCCGGTAGGGTTGAAAATGGTATAGGCGAAGCTACTCCGGTGGGGTTGACGATGGTGTCGGCGAAGCGGCTCCGGTAGGGTTGAGGAAGGTGTCGGCGAAGAGGATCAGAGGCTGTCGACGGGGGCATCGGTGGGGTGGCTCCGGGGGGGTGTGGACGAAGCGTCTCTGATGGGGAGTACGAATGAGCCGCTGCAGATGCGCTACGGTTGATGAGAGTACCGGCGAAGCAGATCCGGCGCCATGGACAAGGCCGGCACTAAATGGGCTGTGGTACAGTGGTGGATGAGCAGTCTACTTGTTTCTAGGGGAGGTGGGAGGGGTAGATGCGGCCGCAGAAGCAGATCCGGCGAGGTGGACGCTGCTGGCAGTGAATGGGCTCTCGTATGCCGGTGGATGAGGAGTCTAGGGTTTCGAGAGGGGGGGAGAAAGGCCGATGAAGTACGGACGGCGTGATGTGAGATGCTCTGGTACTTTTATTATTCCTTGTTATTATATAGTGCGATGGTTCTGGTATCCGCCCCCGTCGGCCCTCGTCCTGTCTATGATTTGGATGTGGTATATATTATCTTTTTATAACTATTTCGTTCATTTATTGTTTATGAAAATTATGCCGACCAACGTGACATAGATTTTATTTATGTACGAGGTGGTTCAACCGGAAATTCCAACCGACCCTATTGTCGAGAGGTTAAATTTAGTCGAAGAAGAAAACAATTACTTGAAGGAAAAAATAAAAAAATTGAGGAGGAGAAGATGATATTGGGGTTGCATGTTGCGGATGTCGTCGATGATCACAAGATCAAGATGGATACAATGCGGTTGAAGATTAGAAAATATGCCATTCGTACCGAGGCTTGGTATCGTTATGCCGTTGGATCAATTGTTACCTTAGTTGTGATTATGATCGCATTTGTTGTTGCATTGAAAGGTTTTACATAGTTTCAATGTATGGTTTAACTAGATGCTCTTGAGAGCTATATGTTGTTCAATTTGAACTATGTATGTACTTTGGTTTTAATGTGATGATGAACTACTATTAATTTGGTCACTTATCTATCCATGTTCATTTGTAGTGCTTTTCAATTTCAGGGTCTTATAGCTGAAAAAAATTAGTAAATGCATGAAAAATAACAAATGAAGTCAGAAAGGGTTGAAAATTGATGATGTGGCTTTGAATGGTGCATTTTGAACATATAAAAACTATGGAGTTCAAATAAGTTCAAAAAAATGAAATCCTTTTGTAACAGACGAGTTTCCGTATGAAACCCTGATACTTCGAAAGAGATTATCCGTTTTGTACACGAAGTGCATCCAGTTTTTGCCGTAAGCCTCTCTACTTTGTTGCACATGCTATGTGGGTGAAATGATGATACCATGCCAACTTTTAACCTTTTCAGAGTTCATTTGAAATGCTTTTCAATTTCAGGGTCTTATAGCTGAAAAAATCAGTAAATGCATGAAAAATAACAAATGAAGTCAGAAAGGGTTGAAAATTGATGATGTGGCTTTGAATGGTGCATTTTGAACATAGAAAAACTATGGAGTTCAAATAAGTTCAAAAAAATGAAATCCTTTTGTAACAGATGAGTTTCCGTATGAAACCCTGATACTTCGAAAGAGATTGTCCGTTTTGTACACGAAGTGCATCCAGTTTTGGCCGTAAGCCTCTCTACTTTCTTGCACATGCTATGTGGGTGAAATGATGATACCATGCCAACTTTTAACCTTTTCAGAGTTCATTTGAAATGCTTTTCAATTTCAGGGTCTTATAGCTGAAAAAATTCAATAAATGCATGAAAAATAACAAATGAAGTCAGAAAGGGTTGAAAATTAATGATGTGGCTTCGAATGGTGCATTTTGAACATAGAAAAACTATGGAGTTCAAATAACTTATAAAAAATGAAATCCTTTTGTAACAGACGAGTTTCCGTATGAAACCCTGATACTTCGAATGAGATTGTCCGTATTGTACACGAAGTGCATCCAGTTTTTGCCGTAAGCCTCTCTACTTTCTTGCACATGCTATGTGGGTGAAATGATGATACCAAGCCAACTTTAAACCTTTTCAGAGTTCATTTGAAATACTTTTCAATTTCAGGGTCTTATAGCTGAAAAAATCAGTAAATGCATGAAAAATAACAAATGAAGTTAGAAAGGGTTGAAAATTGATGATGTGGCTTTGAATGGTGCATTTTGAACATAGAAAAACTATGGAGTTCAAATAAGTTAAAAAAATGAAATCCTTTTGTAACAGACGAGTTTCCGTATGAAACCTTGATACATCGAAAGAGATTGTCCGTTTTGTACACGAAGTGCATCCAGTTTTTGCCGTAAGCCTCTCTACTTTCTTGCACATGCTATGTGGGTGAAATGATGATACCATGCCAACTTTTAACCTTTTCAGAGTTCATTTGAAATGCTTTTCAAATTCAGGGTCTTATAGCTGAAAAAAATCAGTAAATGCATGAAAAATAACAAATGAAGTCAGAAAGGGTTGAAAATTGATGATGTGGCTTTGAATGGTGCATTTTGAACATAGAAAAACTATGGAGTTCAAATAACTTCAAAAAAATGAAATCCTTCTGTAACAGACGAGTTTCCGTATGAAACCCTGATACTTCGAAAGAGATTGTCCGTTTTGTACACGAAGTGCATCCAGTTTTTGCCGTAAGCCTCTCTACTTTCTTGCACATGCTATGTGGGTGAAATTATGATACCATGCCAACTTTTAACATTTTCAGAGTTCATTTGAAATGCTTTTCAATTTCAGGGTCTTATAGCTGGAAAACATCAGTAAATGCATGAAAAATAACAAATGAAGTCAGAAAGGGTTGAAAATTGATGATGTGGCTTTGAATGGTGCATTTTGAAAATAAATAAGTAATTTGAAACAAAATAATATAAACTTTAATAAAATATATAAGTAGAAACAAAATAAAATAAAATAAAATAAACTTTAATAACATAAATAAAATGTATGAAACTAAAATTATCAAAGTATTTTCTATTCAAAACATTATAAGCAACCTCTAAAATTTATGAAACTAAAATTATATAAAGTTGATGCAACTAAAATTATCAAAGTATTTTCCGTTCAAAATCATTAAAAGCAAAAAGAATTTTCATAAAGAACTTTGTTTGTTAGAAACTTTAATAGCAAATATATAAGTAGAAACAAAATAAAATAAAATAAATAAGTATTTTGTTGTAAGTAGAA
Organism: Triticum aestivum; assembly: GCF_018294505.1. Classification (NCBI taxonomy): domain Eukaryota; kingdom Viridiplantae; phylum Streptophyta; class Magnoliopsida; order Poales; family Poaceae; genus Triticum; species Triticum aestivum. Next base: position 573,748,541 of record NC_057799.1, read on the forward strand.
ACAAAACAAAAAAATTAAGCAAAAAATAAAACGGAAAAACTGGGAAAAATAAAAAAGTTGCCACCTATTGGGCCACCACGGCCTGAATACGACTAGAAACCCATCCCTGGGCCAGGATTCAGGCCCACATAAGGACCAGTAGGCCCATCAGGCATAGCAGTCACAATTAGGCCCGTAAGCCTGCAATGGAGAGGAGCTCGAGAGGGGTGCGGCAGTCAGGCTTATAAACCACTGCGCGCCCCTCTCAACTAGCGAGGCGGGACTAAACTTTCGACGCGGGCGCTACAGCACAAGGACTTTGGTCCCGGTTGGTCGCACCAACCGAGACTAAAGGGATGCATTGGTACCGGTTCGTGGCACCAACCGGGCCCAATGCCCCCCCTTTAGTACCGGCTGGTGCCACCAACCGGGACCAAAGGCCGCCGCTTCCCGCCCTTTGGGCTGCTGAAAAGAGGCCTTTGGTCCCGGTTGGTGGCACCAACCGGGACTAAAGGGGGTCTTTGGTCCCGGTTGCTGCTATGAACCGGGACCAATGCCCTGGGTATATAAGAAAACACTTAGCAGTTTCGACCAAATCCATCACTTCTTCCCCCGACGCCCCTGCTCCTCCTCGCCATCACCGCCCGACGCCCCTGCTCCTCCTCGCCATCACCGCCCGACGCCCCTGCTCCACCTTGCCGTCGCTCCCGCCACCAACACCGTCAGCTTGCTCGACGTCGCCGTCGCCGCTGCCACCGACGCCGTCAGGCTGCTCAACGCCGCCGCCGCTAACGCCCTCTACCCTGACGACAGCGTCGACCCTCGCGCCCCTGCCAGCCCCGACGCGCCGCCCACCGTGCCCCGCCGCCCCCTGTGAGCACCAGCCTGCTCCCGCGGCCCTCCCCTATCCCGCGCCCCTACGCCCCTGCCCTGCCCCGCCGGCGCCGGTGCCGGCCCCTCCGTCGTGCCCCTCCGCCCCTGCCGGGTACTAGCGCTATTTGATTTTTAGATGTTTTTAGATGTTTTTTTAGATGTTTTTAGATGTTATTTAGATTATTTTAGTTTATGTTTTGTTTAGTTTTAAGATTAGGAAAATTTCAGATGTATAGGTATATTTATTTAGATGTATAGTTAATTTAGATGTTGTAATTCGTTCATAAAAATTGTGCACTTTTGTATAGAAACTTTAGTTTTTTTTCATATGTACGGAAATGTAGAATGAAAACGAAAACAAACATATAAGAAAAAACAGAGGAAAAAAATGAAGAAGGACCCGCGGCAAAGCAAGTCTTTTCTTAAGGTAGTTGTTTGTTAAAGTGAGGGGGGACGTCCGGAGCACCCCCGGGCCCTCTCGCTCGACCAAAACTCTCGAGGACACCCAAACCCTAGAAAAAAACAATATCGTTCTCCTACCCCCTCCCACTGCGCCCCTACCCGATCGACAAACTCTATTAAGGCCACCCAAACTTACCAAGTTAAAAGAGCATTGTCGTCAAGGCCACCCCGAACCCTTGAAGCGTTGTTGAGGCCACCCCAAACCCTTGAAGCGTTGCGGAGGCCACCCCAAACCCTAGAGAAGCGTCGAGGCCAGGCCACTAATATGATTCCGTTGTGCTTAGCTAGCTAGTTCAACGTTTGCCACTAATATATCCATCTGTCATATTTGAATAATAATTGCCATGTTGTAAATATTTGCAGAAACTATGGATCCGCACCCCCGAGATGAAGCAGAAGAAGCGGTGTTGGGGGAGATAATCGCACACGGAAGTGATGCCGTCTTGTCGTTTCTCAACGACACATGCACCGATGGTCTGGAAAGACAGGATGAAGAAGCAGGCTATGACGATGATCAAACAATGGAGGAGGAAGGACACCGTGATGACGGCTCCGGTGACCGAATGGAGGGGGAAGGACACCGTGATGACGGCTCCGGTGACCGAATGGAGGGGGAAGGACACCGTGATGACGGCTCCGGTGACCGAACGGAGTCCGGCCAGGTATATATATTAATTAATTAAGCATGTGCTGACTATAGCTAATTGATGCATTAATTGTTTTTGGTATGTACACATATTAACTCTCTTATTTTTCTTCTTTTCTAGCCTTCCGGATCGAGCAACACTTCAATAATGAGACGAGGCCCGAAGAGAAAGTTGCGTGCGGATGAAAGGTACACGATCACCGAAATTGATCGCGCTGGCCAACCGATTGAACCCCTCCGGACGAGGCAAAAATTTAATGCTCAGTGCGGGGTTCTAGTGAGGGACATGATCCCGGTCAGCATCGAGCAATGGTTGAAGCCTAAGGACAAAGACTCTCAGGTGTCTTATGTCAGCGATAGACAGAAAGCTGATCTTTGGACTGCGCTGCAGGAAAATTTCACCTTCCCGCCAGAGGAGGATCCGGAGAATCCAGTTAAAAAGCCAATGATCAAGGCTTATGCTCTTAAGAAGATGGCTGAGCTATTCAGGAGGTGGAAGAATGAGCTGAAATCATCGTTTGTCGACCAAGACAAGACTCCAGAATTCATCAGCCGATTTGAGAAGATCAAAGATCAGTGGCCCGAATTTGTCACCAAAAAGAAATTTGAGAAAGCAGCGAAGATTCAGCGACAAACAAGAAAAATGCTGCAAAGAAGAAGCATCACCATCGCACGGGGTCAGGTGGCTACCTGAAAGCCCAGCCGTTGTGGGACAAGGCTGAGAATGACCTCATTGATAAAGGGATCGAACCAGAGACGCGACGCTGGCCAGACCGTTGCAGGACTTGGTTCTTCGGGGTTGAGGGAAAATTGGACCCTGTAACAGGGAAGTGCGTTTGGACCGACGAGCAGCTGAACACACCCATCGAGAAGCTTCAGGAGTATATCGAAAAGGCGCAGCAAGGGACGTTCATTCCGGACAAAGAGAACGATGAGCTCACAGAGGCCCTCGGGAATCCTGAGCACCCCGGACGGACACGAGGCACGCCAAGCTCCCTTTCGTGGAAGGCTGGATTTCCCGACACAGGCGGTTACAAATGCCGGGAGAGGAAGAAGAAAAAGGAGTTGACCCAAATACAGGCGTTGCACGCAAGGATACAAGCGCTAGAGGAACGAGAGGCAGTTCGCAGCATGCGACCTGCCGAAGCTACACCCGAAGCTACCCCGCCATCTTAGCGGAGAGGCAGCGTGGCTTCCACGGAGCTGCTTCAGGAGCATGTCTTCACAGCTCCTGCTAGCTACCCTATAGATGCTATCACGGAGTCTCAGCATTGCCACCTTATGACGCAGTGGATGGAATAGAAAGTCAAGGCGGCTGTTGGCTCTATTGCACCTCCTGAACCTGGCGCAACTTTTCACTGCCGGCTGATTCCAGAAGGATATGCTAGGGTGATGGTGGACGAAATCACAGAAGGATTTGAGGACCTCCAGCTTGACCACCCTACAGGTGAAGGGGAGACTCAGCTGGGTTCTCGTCTGAAGACTCCATGCCTATGGCGGAAGGAGCTCATCAACCTTCCGAACTGGATGCCTCCGCCTCCTCCTCCTCCTCCGGCGAGTCAGGGCACTCCGCCTCCTCCACCGCCCCCTCCTCCGGCGAGTGGCAATCAGGGCACTCAGCCTCCTTCTCCGGCACGTGGTGGCACTCCGCCTCCTCCTCCGCCTGCGCCGGCGCGCCCGAGCAGCCACCAGCCTCCTCCTTCTCCGCCTCGCCCGCAAGGGCGGAAGAGACCCGCCGCCGCCCCAGCTGCTCCGGCGCGTCGTAGTCCTACTCCTCCGCCTCATAAGAAAGCACGAAAGAAGATAGCCGCAGCCGCTCCGTCTGCTCCAGCGTCTAGCAGTACAACCAGAGGCGGGAGGCAATACAGATACAGTCCACCTCTCAAGCCTCTAGAGAAGTTACCGTACGAGATGACCGTGGAAGAAAACAAGAAGATCGTGCAAAAAGAAGTGAAGGACTTCTTTGAAGGGGCGAAAGCAGAGAGACATCGACCTCCGGAGGAGAAGGTAGATGCGGTGAAAGCAAAGCGCACTATCGATGCCCTGAGGAAACCACCAAAGTCTCCGTCGAAAACCAACTATGAGCGCGTTACTGAAAAGGCATATCTCAAAGAGGAGCGGTCGGGAAGTACTGTCAGTGATCAAAGGTTAAAAGAACGACGAGCATCTGGGAAAAAAATTGCCCAGCTCGGCGAACAGGCGAACCAATCGTGCCCCCCGCTCAATGTGTCTAGCGACATTGTCGCTAATGCTCCGGGGATGGTGCCCGGTTATAGAAATCTTGGAGATTACCTACCCGACGATGTAAATTATTATTTCTTGGAGGTGGACGAACACAGATACGAGTACGGGAAGCCTCTCGTCAAAGATGAAAAATCTCTAACAACGATGATGCAAAGATTCCATAATTGGTACATGAAAACCTGCATAGAGTCTGGGGGGACGAATACTTTCTATCTGAGAGTTAAAGAGGAGCACGACCTTGTTGGAATTGATCTGTTGATTGTTCCATTGGAGGAGTTCTTCTAGTTCTTCAATCAAAAGGCCCTCGATAAATTAACGGTCACTTGCTACTGTCTGTAAGTACTATTTCTGTCATTAAGTCTCTATATATAGCTCAGCTCTTTCATTGCATGTATTTATAATTATCCTCACTATATTGTGCAGATTGAAGATCGTCGAGTGCAGAAAAGCAGAAATGTATGATATTGGGTTCATTAACACAAATCTCATAGATGAATTTCAGGTTAAAAAGAACGCCGAAGATGCCGAGGCTAACTTGCTCAAATCATTGTTAATAAATCAAAACAAAGATTTAATACTCTTTCCTTACAACTTCAAGTGAGGGTTACTGTCGTGTGCATATTCGGTTTCCCTTATTACTCGAGCGAGGTTATAGTAATGTAGTTGATGAGTTATGCATGCGTGCGCAGCTTCCACTATATTCTCCTGGAGATTAAGCTTGAGCGGGGACTAGTAACCGGCTTAGACTCGAGATGAAAAGATCCCGAGACCTATGCGGACATGACTAAAATTCTCAACAAGTAAGTTCAATCGATCATTATCGCACCATATCGGCAACTTTTTGTTCATTTCCTGATATCTCAAGTAATAATTATTTTCTTTGTCTTGCAGGGTTTGGAAACAGTTCACCGCAGAAGCTCCGGGACTGCCGAAGGAGCTGCGATATACATACCCGAAAGTAAGTACTACTAGCTAGCTAGTTGCGCGCATCTCCCGTTGATTCTAGCTACTTTCATCAATGTCATTTATAATGCTTCATTATCAGTTTCATTGACCTCTATTTCTCGTAAAGTGCTTGTGGCAGGAACAAGGGAATGATTACTGTGGATACTACGTGTGCGAGTTCATCTACAACGCGACTTGCAAAGATAAGCGGGGCTACTCTAAAAGACAATATGAAGTGCGTAAGCAATAATATTCACAATTTCATTTTATTACACCATCATTTCTGTTGAGTTTCATTCATATATATGTATTAACCCCCTTCTTCAAATTAGACGCGGCAGACGCGGAATGAACTCCTACCACAAGATCGCATGAAAGCAATTCAAGAGGAATTGGCGGGATTCTTTCTTGACCACGTCATCAATAAAGCCGGAGAATACCATGTGGAAGTTGAGTTCAAATGCTAGGGGATTGTAAGAGATCTTACATATTGTATATGTATGTAGCCAGTAGCGTCGGATAGATAATACGAAAACTTGTTGTTCGACCAATCTCTCGGAGAAGGAGAGGTCGATCACTTCTCTCGGTATGCATGACGAACTTATGTACTTATTAGTTTCCTTCATTTTCTTACTAGCTAGCTTGTCGAGGGCCTCTCTATATGTATAGTACGTAGCGTCGACCAAGCACGGAGATAAGAGAGGACACTTCTCTCTATTAATTAATTAGCTACCTAACACAATATATGAAACACCTTAATTAACCATACAAAACCCCCAAATCCAGCCCCCCTTTCAGAAAAAAAAACCCTAGCCCCTGAACAGCTGATGCGTGGATGCCTATTGGTCCCGGTTGGTCCCACCAACCGGGACTAAAGGGCCTCCTGCCTGGGCTCGCAGCACCGGCCACGTGGAGGCCCATCTGTCCCGGTTAGTATAAGAACCAGGACTAAAGGCCTAGGCATTAGTAACGACCCTTTAGTCCCGGTTCCCCAACCGGGACAGATGGGCCTTATGAACCGGGACAAATGGCCCTTTTTCTACTAGTGAATGCATCTACCACATCGTACGCACCTAAGCATTTGCCTAAGCACCTACACTAAGCGCAAAAGAGCTCACTCCAGACCCATGGCGGCGATGCGCGCGAGTGGCCATCGGCTGTGCCAGATTGTCCTTGACGTCGGCCTGCGGCATGGCGCCGAGGATCGTCTCCAGATGGTGTTGGAGACCGGCTGGTGGATGGCCGCCGTCGACGCCAACTACGACTCTCAGTTGGACCAGATGATCGTTGCCACCACCAACAAGTTCACTGTCCTCAAGAAGCTCGCGGACGACATCGCCGTACTCCTCCAGCCCGCGCGCCCGGGCTCCTCATTGCCTGCCACCCTAATTGGCCTCCATTGCTCGAACCTCTTTCAAACACTGGTGGCCCTGCGACTGCCCGCCGACGCCACGAAGAATGTCCACCTGGAGGTCGCGCTCGCTGCGAGGCGCCTCGCCCTGCAAGAATTCGTCAACCTACACATCCACGTGTACGAGCAAATCGTGTACATAGGCATCTACAAGGCCAGTGAGGACACTACGACGTTGGCCTTCCTCAACCGGCTGGAAGCCTTGGATGCCTTTGCTGAGAAGCACCTCGACCTCGCCACAAAAGCCGCCGCTCCTTAGCCGCCAGTCGGTGGCCCGACGCACTAAGTTCAGGAGGAGGAGGTCGTACGTTGATGGATGAATCTTTCTTCTTGCCTTCTGTAACCACCACTGCGATCGCATCATCATCGTGGCCTTAATTCTTATTGTGCTATTGCATTCTCATTCCAGTCAATACCGACATGTGCGATCCCTTTGCTTAATTATATGCATCACTGTAACTAGTACTACATCCGTCAATTTATAAGTTGTGCTTACCTTTTCCATCAACTTCGTGCAAATCGACGATGCGCCAACCTAGCTACTACGTACCCTGCTTATCGGGTCGAAATAGCCCCGCCCTAGCGTTTCCAATCGTTATTTCTATCTATCGATCGTGCCAAGGAGCAGAACCAAAATGTTACAATTTATACATGTTTCTCTACTCCTACTCCTATAAAAGACTCAGTTGGTGATGGTGGTGTGTCTGCCATCCGTCGTTTCTGACCATTATATTTGCATCTAACGTCTGTGAGGTAAGTTGTGGAATTTTTGCAACAATAGCCCACTTCTCTGCTCCAATTTGCAAAAAACCCCTTATTATCTTGAAAGCAACCACGTCCCTCCCTCACCTCATCAAAACAGCCTGAGAAACATATTTTGAGTGAAAAGTACTCCCTCTGTTCCTAAATATTTGTCTTTCTAGAGATTTTAATAAGTGACTACATACGGAACAAAATGAGTGAATCTACACTTCAAAATATGTCTATATAATCCGTATGTGATAGTCCATTTGAAATCTCTAAAAAGAAAAATATTTAGGAACGGAGGGAGTAATATATTAGGAGTATATCAAAACAAGAGTGATTTCTTTCAGGTTTGTGAACAAGTACTACTATTCTACTACTTTGGATCCGTCGCAACGCACGGGCACATTGCTAGTAAAAGGAAAAGGCCTGTCGCGTTCGCGTCGCACTCCCCCCACACACGCCCGGGAATCGGGAGTACACCACGGCCCGTCCGGCACGACACATAGGTTAGGGAAGGCGTGTTGCCTAGCATTTTCACTTTCATGTGGGACCACCGTTGAGCAAACCGACTATTGGGAAACCGCACCCCACCCGCCGCCTGGTTGGAAAACAGAAACCAGGGGAAGATCTAGCTATAGCACGGAAGCCAAGAAATTTGGTGTCATATGGGGCTCGTTGATAGAGTAGGAGCATTCCGTACTACTCTACTCCTACTAGTACCAAGTTTGTACTATACAACTAGTAGGTACGTGCACGACACAACATCGTAGGAACAAAAAATGGGAAGATCTTGTTTTGGGTGATTTATCTTTTTTCAGTCAACGTAGTATGAATAATATGATGTGGGGGGCAGCCATGAAGCTTATGTGGCTTGGTTGCATGGCTACGAAAGGTTAGAGGAAAATAAATAGATAATGTGTTTAGAGTGCACTCCACTAAATAGATATACTTTGGATCCATTGCAACGGGCCGGCACATCTATATCTATACCCCCTATATAGTGTGTGAATAGCTTTGAAAGTTGGTCGTTGGACGAAGTCAATCCGACGGTACAAAGATGGCAAATCCGAGCACTACTGGCCGTTGGATATCATCTACATTCCACCAGATTCTGCCACATGTAGAATCTATAAGACTCCATGGTTGAACTTCATTCATGACTAACTTTGCCACAACTAAGCTTAGGCAAAGTGTGTCTGCCACAAAAAATGTGGCTAACAAAATGGCCACCACAAGTGTGGCAAGATTTGGCAAGAAGTTGAGTCTATGACATGTAGACCATGTAGCTAGAAAAGTGTGGCAAGCCACAAGTGTAGCAATGAACCAAACACATGCCTGGTGTGTTTGGTAGGGTGTATGAAGGGTGCATGATCCCAAGAGTTCCCTTCTCGAACCACTTTTTGGTGTTTGGTAGAGTGTATGGAGGGTGCATGAGTCCACACTAGCTTAGCACAAATACACTAGAAGCATGCATGAAGAGAGCGTACGTGAAGAGGGGTGTTGAGTTGAGCATGCATGAGAGGGAACAACTATGCTGAGACGAGAACGCAACCAAACACACTTGGCACGCCTAAGCTTAGGCATGGCAACTTAGGCTGCAAACCAAACCATAACTTTGAAAGTTGGTAGTTGGATGAAGCCAATCCGACGGTACAAAGATGGCAAATCCGAGCACTACTGGTCGTTGGATATCATCTACATTCCACCAGATTTGGCCACATGTAGAACCTAAAAGACTCCACATGTAGAAGCATAATGCACAAACCACCAGAATCTCATGCGTGCAATGCATGTGTACCTTACTAGTAGTTGGTAGTAGTAAGAAACAAATTCCGGGTTTGGCACGAGCTCGTACTACGGGAGCACCACAAGGCCTGCCGCGGGAGTTACATTTCCCTCTCGGGGCCCAGGGGACCGAACTTCAGTGGCTTAGTGCCCGGCCTATGAGTCAATGACATGCGGACCTTAAATGCGACTGGCCAACATGTCATTCTCATGGTGGTGGTGTGGTTTGCGACTCACTCGTTCGAGATGAACCGGCCGGTGGTGGCGTGGACATGGCGAGGGTGCCACAGCTGGGCGTCGGGGCGTTACGAGGCGTAGATGGCCGCACCGGCGGGTACTACCTGTAGTACAGAAGTACTCCAGCTGAGGATTGATTCCCGGGACGAAATGTGTCACAGCCGCTGGATGAAAATTCGATGGTGGCGGAGTACGGATCGGAGCACAGCAGCGGAGCAGGCAAACCGCGTTCAATCAGGTGTGGCTGTGGTAGAAAGTTGATGGTCGCCGCAGTTCAGCTAGCCCGCATGTCATGCACACAAAGGCAGAGGAGCGGTGGGGCCGAGAGGGATGAGGCACACGTCGGGGGGGTGAGGATCCCCTGACGTGAACAATCCTACCACTCTATCACTGACATGTGGGACCCGCAAGTGTGGGTCCCACCAGTCAGTGAAGGAAAGGCAGGGTAAGGCAGTGATAGCCACGTTAGAGGATCCATGTCCACGACGGGGGACATCGTGCTTACATGTAGGGTTGGAGCGGCGTCGTGGGAATCGCATGTGGGTGTGGCAGTGGTAGAAACAAGAAACGTGATGGTCGTCATGGTTCAACTTCCATGGACAAGCTGTCATGTCTGCTGACACATGTATATCAAAACTAGAGTGTTTATATTTCAAGCACGTGAACAAGTATTATTCTACTACTTTGGATCCATTGCAACGCACGGGCAGCACATTGGTAGTAGTACTGTCTATCTCTATCTCTAGGGGCCTTCCCTTGTTCATCCTTTTCTCTCACAAGATAAACTACTCATACAAATGCATCTTGATGTTCCGTGGAATGCACGAGGATGTTTCCATGGGGGTCTCTCCAGCGCGGCGTGTCCGTAGTTGCAAGTTGACGCCCCTTGAGATGCCGACGTTGAGGGGCACTCGGATTTCCTCCGATGAGCAGGTAAGATGAGTTTGATCATGTAGTAAATGCATTCTAAAGACTACTTCCGTGTCCATTTCCTAATTATCCAGCTGCCCACTGTTTCACAGGTTAGGCTCGGTGCGAGTGGAGATTGGCTTGCATATGTACGGGAGGGTACCAACATCAATTTGCACAACATTTACAACGGTGAGACCGTTCCCGTAGAACCTTTGTCCAACATTGGGATCAGCCATGCAACGGGCCACCGCATGAATTGGTATGATAGAACCACGGTGAGATTGAATAAGATAGCACGAACCTTGCACATGGCGGTCAAAGGTGGACCATGTTGTCTGCGGCCGATTTGTTGCCGTACGAGTACGAAGACGCTATGCTCCTTTCTAACCGCATCTTCGCGGTGACAAACCAGGGGACTTGTTTCGTATGGGACACATCCTACGATATAATCCCTCTCTCCTAGTTTATTTATTTTGAATCTTTAGAGGGGCAGTGGGAACGAGAGGGGTGAGCCGCAGGTCGGGGGACGTGTGGTGTCATGGGTTCATGCGGCGTCGTGGGAATCGCGTGTGGCTGTGGTAGAAACTTGATGCTCGCCGCATTTAAGGTGGCCCACATGTCATGCACACAAAGGCAGAGGGGCGGTGCGGCTGAGAGGGGTGAGGCGCACGTCGGGGGACGTGGTGTCGTGGGTTGGAGCAGCGTCGTGGGAATCGTGAGTGGCAGTGGATGAAACATGATGGTCGTCATAGTTGAACTTCCTTGGACAAGCTGTCATGTCTACGGACACATGCATTGCATACCGATCACTGGAAGGAGTAGTAGAGAAAGCTAGGCGGATAAATAGTTCCTTATAGTCAAGCGGACCCACGCTACTACTTGTTCCAAAGACATGCACACCATCGAAATAGTCCATCTATATCAATATACATAGAGAGGGAATATTTTTTTTACAAGAGGGGAAATAGTTCATCCATCCATAATGCCCTGCTGCTGGTGCAGCATCTTCTTCTTCTTCTTCTTCTTCTTGTTCTCATTTTCTGTGGGAGACGCCCTCGCAACAAGCTCTCTGCACCATGCAGCTATCTCGAAACTCACACGGGCATCGAGGGCAGCATATTTTATACGCTCGTACGTCAAGGGATAAT